>NC_091179.1:43083665-43383665 GCF_040958095.1 Procambarus clarkii | reverse complement strand
TTCACAAAAACGTGGAAGAACGGCCTAATTCGATGATATTTTCTTTAAATCACATAAAGGAAAAGGGGATGAAAAAAGTCAAAATATTGCTAAATTCGATGATTTTTAGTACCAAACAAAATGCAAGAAAACTTGCTTAAAGATTCAAAATTTGCGAAATTCTGAGATTTGAAGGCCAAATCACATATCGTGAGAAAACATGAAGTAGTATCGAAATATTGGTAGAAACGAATATATATACGTAAAATTACACTAAACGAATAACGTGAAAAAGTCACTATATTACCATATTTGAGGATCTTCAAATCATAGAGCGAGGTTTCGTATTATTTAGATCCAAGAAAAGACATATGACAATGTTGTTTCAAATACAAATGATAAAAATCAATGTGTTTTCATTAGAATTAACTAAAATGTTCCTGATTTTCCGTATATATTACCGATGGAAGATGTACACGTAAAACCGCTTTAATCCGGCTGAAACGTCGATATATGCAATAAAAACCGAACTTCTCCCCTTTCCAATATCTTACTCAGTATTTTAACGAGAAACTAATAGTTGATTGAAAATGAAGTGTTTAAGGTTAATTTCAAATCAATTATGTGTTTGCATAATTTTTCTCGTATATTTAATGAAATAATAACAATAAACTGAAAATTCACAAAAACGTGGAAAAACGGCAAAATATTGCCTAATTCGATGATATTTTGTTTATATCACACAAAGGAAAAGGGGATAATAAACGTCAAAATATTACTGAATTCGATGATTTTTAGTACCAAACAAAATGCAAGAAAACTTGCTTAAAATGCAATATTATGCGAAAATCTGAGATTTGAAGGCCAAATCACATATCGTGAGAAAACATGAAGTAGTATCGAAATATTGGTAAAAACGAATATATATACGTAAAATCACACTACATGAAAAACGTGAAAAAAGTCACTATAATACCATATTTGAGGATTTTAACTTCAAATCATAGAGCGAGGTTTCGTATTATTTAGATCCAAGAAAAGACATATGATAATGTTGTTTCAAATACAAATGATAAAAATCAATGTGTTTTCATTAGAATTAACTAAAATGTTCCTGATTTTCCGTTTATATTACCGATGGAAAATGTACACATAAAACCGCTCTAATCCGGCTGAAACGTCGATATATGCAATAAAAACAGAACTTCTCCCGTTTCCAATATCTTACTCAGTATTTTAACGAGAAACAAATAGTTGATTGAAAATGAAGTGTTTAAGGTTAATTTCTAGTCAATTATAGGTTTGCATCATTTTTATCGTATATTTAATGAATTAATAGCAATAAACTGAAAATTCACAATAACGTGGAAAAACAGCAAAATATTGCCTAATTCGATGATATTTTGTTTATATTACATAAAGGAAAAGGGGATGATAAACGTCAAAATACTGCTGAATTCGATGATTTTTAGTACGAAACAAAATGCAAGAAAACTTGCTTAAAATGCAATATTATGCGAAAATCTGAGATTTGAAGGTCAAATCACATATCGTGAGAAAACATGAAGTAGTTTCGAAATATTGGTAAAAACGAATATATATACGTAAAATCACACTACATGAATAACGTGAAAAAAGTCACTATAATACCATATTTGAGGATTTTAACTTCAAATCATAGAGCGAGGTTTCGTATTATTTAGATCCAAGAAAAGACATATGACAATGTTGTTTCAAATACAATTGATAAAAATCAATATGTTTTCATTAGATTTTACTAAAATGTTCCTGATTTTTGGTTTATATTACCGATGGAAGATGTACACGTAAAACCGTTCTAATCCGGCTGAAACGTCGATATATGCAATTAAAACAGAACTTCTCCCATTTTCAATGACCTACTCAGTATTTTAACGAGAAACAAATAGATAATTGAAAACGAAATATTTAAGGTTATTTTCTGATCAATTATGTGTTTGCATAATTGTTATCGAATATATAATGAATTAATAACAATAAACTAAAAATTCACAAAAACGTGGAAAAACGGCCTAATTCGATGATATTTTGTTTAAATCACATAAAGGAAAAGGGGATGAAAAAAGGTCAAAATATTGCTAAATTCGATGATTTTTAGTACCAAACAAAATGCAAGAAAACTTGCTTAAAGATTCAAAATTTGCGAAATTCTGAGATTAAAGGCCAAATCACATATCGTGAGAAAACATGAAGTAGTATCGAAATATTGGTAGAAATGAATATATATACGTAAAATTACACTAAATGAATAACGTGAAAAAGTCACTATATTACCATATTTGAGGATCTTAACTTCAAATCATAGAGCGAGGTTTCGTATTATTTAGATCCAAGAAAAGACATATGACAATGTTGTTTCAAATACAAATGATAAAAATCAATGTGTTTTCATTAGAATTAACTAAAATATTCCTGATTTTCGGTTTATATTACCGATGGAAGATGTACACGTAAAATCGTTCTAATCCAGCTGAAACGTCGATATTTGCATTTAAAACAGAACTTCCCTTTTCAATATCTTACTCAGTATTTTAACGAGAAACAAATAGATGATTGAAAATTATTTATTTAAGGTTATTATCTGATCAATTATGTGTTTGCATAATTTTTCTCGTATATTTAATGAAATAATTACAATAAACTGAAAATTCACAAAAACGTAGAAAAACGGCAAAATATTGCCTAATTCGATGATATTTTGTTTATATCACACAAAGGAAAAGGGGATAATAAACGTCAAAATATTACTGAATTCGATGATTTTTAGTACCAAACAAAATGCAAGAAAACTTGCTTAAAATGCAATATTATGCGAAAATCTGAGATTTGAAGGCCAAATCACATATCGTGAGAAAACATGAAGTAGTATCGAAATATTAGTAAAAACGAATATATATACGTAAAATCACACTACATGAATAACGTGAAAAAAGTCACTATAATACCATATTTGAGGATTTTAACTTCAAATCATAGAACGAGGTTTCGTATTATTTAAATCCAAGAAAAGACATATGACAATGTTGTTTCAAATACAAATGATAAAAATCAATATGTTTTCATTAGAATTAACTAAAATGTTCCTGATTTTTGGTTTATATTACCGATGGAAGATGTACACGTAAAACCGTTCTAATCCGGCTGAAACGTCGATATATGCAATAAAAACAGAACTTCTCCCATTTTCAATATCCTACTCAGTATTTTAACGAGAAACAAATAGATGATTGAAAATGAAGTACTTAAGGTTATTTTCTGATCAATTATGTGTTTGCATAATTTTTATCGTATATATAATGAATTAATAACAGTAAACTGAAAATTCAAAAAAACGTGGAAAAACGGCCTAATTCGATGATATTTTGTTTAAATCACATAAAGGAAAAGGGGATGAAAAAAGGTCAAAATATTGTTAAATTCGATGATTTTTAGTACAAAACAAAATGCAAGCAAAACTTGCTTAAAGATTCAAAATTTGCGAAATTCTGAGATTTGAAGGCCAAATCACATATCGTGAGAAAACATAAAGTAGTATCGAAATATTGGTAGAAATGAATATATATACGTAAAATTACACTAAATGAATAACGTGAAAAAAGTCACTATATTACCATATTTGAGGATCTTAACTTCAAATCATAGAGCGAGGTTTCGTATTATTTAGATCCAAGAAAAGACATATGACAATGTTGTTTCAAATACAAATGATAAAAATCAATGTGTTTTCATTAGAATTAACTAAAATGTTCCTAATTTTCCGTATATATTACCGATGGAAGATGTACATGTAAATCCGCTTTAATCCGGCTGAAACGTCGATATATGCAATAAAAACAGAACTTCTCCCCTCTCCAATATCTTACTCAGTATTTTAACGAGAAACTAATAGTTGATTGAAAATGAAGTGTTTAAGGTTAACTTCAAATCAATTATGTGTTTGCATCATTTTTATCGTATATATAAAAAATTAATAGCTATAAACTGAAAATTCACAATAACGTGGAAAAACAGCAAAATATTGCCTAATTCGATGATATTTTGTTTATATCACATAAAGGAAAAGGGGATGATAAACGTCAAAATATTGCTGAATTCTATGTTTTTTAGTACGAAACAAAATGCAAGAAAACTTGCTTAAAATGCAATATTATGCGAAAATCTGAGATTTGAAGGCCAAATCACATATCGTGAGAAAACATGAAGTAGTATCGAAATATTGGTAAAAACGAATATATATACGTAAAATCACACTACATGAATAACGTGAAAAAAATCACTATAATACCATATTTGAGGATTTTAACTTCAAATCATAGAGCGAGGTTTCGTATTATTTAGATCCAAGAAAAGACATATGACAATGTTGTTTCAAATACAATTGATAAAAATCAATATGTTTTCATTAGAATTTACTAAAATGTTCCTGATTTTTGGTTTATATTACCGATGGAAGATGTACACGTAAAACCGTTCTAATCCGGCTGAAACGTCGATATATGAAATTAAAACAGAACTTCTCCCATTTTCAATGACCTACTCAGTATTTTAACGAGAAACAAATAGATGATTGAAAACGAAATATTTAAGGTTATTTTCTGATCAATTATGTGTTTGCATAATTGTTATCGAATATATAATGAATTAATAACAATAAACTAAAAATTCACGAAAACGTGGAAAAACGGCCTAATTCGATGATATTTTGTTTAAATCACATAAAGGAAAAGGGGATGAAAAAAGGTCAAAATATTGCTAAATTCGATGATTTTTAGTACCAAACAAAATGCAAGAAAACTTGCTTAAAGATTCAAAATTTGCGAAATTCTGAGATTAAAGGCCAAATCACATATCGTGAGAAAACGTGAAGTAGTATCGAAATATTGGTAGAAATGAATATATATACGTAAAATTACACTAAATGAATAACGTGAAAAAGTCACTATATTACCATATTTGAGGATCTTAACTTCAAATCATAGAGCGAGGTTTCGTATTATTTAGATCCAAGAAAAGACATATGACAATGTTGTTTCAAATACAAATGATAAAAATCAATGTGTTTTCATTAGAATTAACTAAAATATTCCTGATTTTCGGTTTATATTACCGATGGAAGATGTACACGTAAAATCGTTCTAATCCAGCTGAAACGTCGATATTTGCATTTAAAACAGAACTTCCCTTTTCAATATCTTACTCAGTATTTTAACGAGAAACAAATAGATGATTGAAAATTATTTATTTAAGGTTATTATCTGATCAATTATGTGTTTGCATAATTTTTCTCGTATATTTAATGAAATAATAACAATAAACTGAAAATTCACAAAAACGTGGAAAAACGGCAAAATATTGCCTAATTCGATGATATTTTGTTTATATCACACAAAGGAAAAGGGGATAATAAACGTCAAAATATTACTGAATTCGATGATTTTTAGTACCAAACAAAATGCAAGAAAACTTGCTTAAAATGCAATATTATGCGAAAATCTGAGATTTGAAGGCCAAATCACATATCGTGAGAAAACATGAAGTAGTATCGAAATATTAGTAAAAACGAATATATATACGTAAAATCACACTACATGAATAACGTGAAAAAAGTCACTATAATACCATATTTGAGGATTTTAACTTCAAATCATAGAACGAGGTTTCGTATTATTTAAATCCAAGAAAAGACATATGACAATGTTGTTTCAAATACAAATGATAAAAATCAATATGTTTTCATTAGAATTAACTAAAATGTTCCTGATTTTTGGTTTATATTACCGATGGAAGATGTACACGTAAAACCGTTCTAATCCGGCTGAAACGTCGATATATGCAATAAAAACAGAACTTCTCCCATTTTCAATATCCTACTCAGTATTTTAACGAGAAACAAATAGATGATTGAAAATGAAGTACTTAAGGTTATTTTCTGATCAATTATGTGTTTGCATAATTTTTATCGTATATATAATGAATTAATAACAGTAAACTGAAAATTCAAAAAAACGTGGAAAAACGGCCTAATTCGATGATATTTTGTTTAAATCACATAAAGGAAAAGGGGATGAAAAAAGGTCAAAATATTGTTAAATTCGATGATTTTTAGTACAAAACAAAATGCAAGCAAAACTTGCTTAAAGATTCAAAATTTGCGAAATTCTGAGATTTGAAGGCCAAATCACATATCGTGAGAAAACATGAAGTAGTATCGAAATATTGGTAGAAATGAATATATATACGTAAAATTACACTAAATGAATAACGTGAAAAAGTCACTATATTACCATATTTGAGGATCTTAACTTCAAATCATAGAGCGAGGTTTCGTATTATTTAGATCCAAGAAAAGACATATGACAATGTTGTTTCAAATACAAATGATAAAAATCAATGTGTTTTCATTAGAATTAACTAAAATGTTCCTAATTTTCCGTATATATTACCGATGGAAGATGTACATGTAAATCCGCTTTAATCCGGCTGAAACGTCGATATATGCAATAAAAACAGAACTTCTCCCCTCTCCAATATCTTACTCAGTATTTTAACGAGAAACTAATAGTTGATTGAAAATGAAGTGTTTAAGGTTAACTTCAAATCAATTATGTGTTTGCATCATTTTTATCGTATATATAAAAAATTAATAGCAATAAACTGAAAATTCACAATAACGTGGAAAAACAGCAAAATATTGCCTAATTCGATGATATTTTGTTTATATCACATAAAGGAAAAGGGGATGATAAACGTCAAAATATTGCTGAATTCTATGATTTTTAGTACGAAACAAAATGCAAGAAAACTTGCTTAAAATGCAATATTATGCGAAAATCTGAGATTTGAAGGCCAAATCACATATCGTGAGAAAACATGAAGTAGTATCGAAATATTGGTAAAAACGAATATATATACGTAAAATCACACTATATGCATAACGTGAAAAAAGTCACTATAATACCATATTTGAGGATTTTAACTTCAAATCATAGAGCGAGGTTTCGTATTATTTAGATCCAAGAAAAGACATATGACAATGTTGTTTCAAATACAAATGATAAAAATCAATGTGTTTTCATTAGAATTAACTAAAATGTTCCTGATTTTCCGTTTATATTACCGATGGAAAATGTACACATAAAACCGTTCTAATCCGGCTGAAACGT
This sequence comes from Procambarus clarkii, assembly GCF_040958095.1. Classification (NCBI taxonomy): domain Eukaryota; kingdom Metazoa; phylum Arthropoda; class Malacostraca; order Decapoda; family Cambaridae; genus Procambarus; species Procambarus clarkii. The sequence continues at coordinate 43,376,484 of NC_091179.1, read as the reverse complement.
CGATATATGCAATAAAAACAGAACTTCTCCCCTTTCCAATATCTTACTCAGTATTTTAACGAGAAACAAATAGTTGATTGAAAATGAAGTGTTTAAGGTTAATTTCTAATCAATTATGTGTTTGCATCATTTTTATCGTATATTTAATGAATTAATAGCAATAAACTGAAAATTCACAATAACGTGGAAAAACAGCAAAATATTGCCTAATTCGATGATATTTTGTTTATATTACATAAAGGAAAAGGGGATGATAAACGTCAAAACACTGCTGAATTCGATGATTTTTAGTACGAAACAAAATGCAAGAAAACTTGCTTAAAATGCAATATTATGCGAAAATCTGAGATTTGAAGGCCAAATCACATATCGTGAGAAACATGAAGTAGTATCGAAATATTGGTAAAAACGAATATATATACGTAAAATCACACTACATGAATAACGTGAAAAAAGTCACTATAATACCATATTTGAGGATTTTAACTTCAAATCATAGAGCGAGGTTTCGTATTATTTAGATCCAAGAAAAGACATCCGACAATGTTGTTTCAAATACAATTGATAAAAATCAATATGTTTTCATTAGAATTTACTAAAATGTTCCTGATTTTTGGTTTATATTACCGATGGAAGATGTACACGTAAAACTGTTCTAATCCGGCTGAAACGTCGATATATGCAATTAAAACAGAACTTCTCCCATTTTCAATGACCTACTCAGTATTTTAACGAGAAACAAATAGATGATTGAAAACGAAATATTTAAGGTTATTTTCTGATCAATTATGTGTTTGCATAATTTTTATCGAATATATAATGAATTAATAACAATAAACTGAAAATTCACAAAAACGTGGAAAAACGGCCTAATTCGATGATATTTTGTTTAAATCACATAAAGGAAAAGGGGATGAAAAAAGTCAAAATATTGCTAAATTCGATGATTTTTAGTACCAAACAAAATGCAAGAAAACTTGCTTAAAGATTCAAAATTTGCGAAATTCTGAGATTTGAAGGCCAAATCACATATCGTGAGAAAACATGAAGTAGTATCGAAATATTGGTAGAAACGAATATATATACGTAAAATTACACTAAATGAATAACGTGAAAAAGTCACTATATTACCATATTTGAGGATCTTCAAATCATAAAGGGAGGTTTCGTATTATTTAGATCCAAGAAAAGACACATGACAATGTTGTTTCAAATACAAATGATAAATATCAATGTGTTTTCATTAGAATTAACTAAAATGTTCCTGATTTTCCGTATATATTACCGATGGAAGATGTACACGTAAAACCGCTTTAATCCGGCTGAAACGTCGATATATGCAATAAAAACCGAACTTCTCCCCTTTCCAATATCTTACTCAGTATTTTTACGAGAAACTAATAGTTGATTGAAAATGAAGTGTTTAAGGTTAATTTCAAATCAATTATGTGTTTGCATCATTTTTATCGTATATATAATGAATTAATAGCAATAAACTGAAAATTCACAATAACGTGGAAAAACAGCAAAATATTGCCTAATTCGATGATATTTTGTTTATATCACATAAAGGAAAACGGGATGATAAACGTCAAAATATTGCTGAATTCTATGATTTTTAGTACGAAACAAAATGCAAGAAAACTTGCTTAAAATGCAATATTATGCGAAAATCTGAGATTTGAAGGCCAAATCACATATCGTGAGAAAACATGAAGTAGTATCGAAATATTGGTAAAAACGAATATATATACGTAAAATCACACTATATGCATAACGTGAAAAAAGTCACTATAATACCATATTTGAGGATTTTAACTTCAAATCATAGAGCGAGGTTTCGTATTATTTAGATCCAAGAAAAGACATATGATAATGTTGTTTCAAATACAAATGATAAAAATCAATGTGTTTTCATTAGAATTAACTAAAATGTTCCTGATTTTCCGTTTATATTACCGATGGAAAATGTACACATAAAACCGCTCTAATCCGGCTGAAACGTCGATATATGCAATAAAAACAGAACTTCTCCCGTTTCCAATATCTTACTCAGTATTTTAACGAGAAACAAATAGTTGATTGAAAATGAAGTGTTTAAGGTTAATTTCTAGTCAATTATAGGTTTGCATCATTTTTATCGTATATTTAATGAATTAATAGCAATAAACTGAAAATTCACAATAACGTGGAAAAACAGCAAAATATTGCCAAATTCGATGATATTTTGTTTATATTACATAAAGGAAAAGGGGATGATAAACGTCAAAATACTGCTGAATTCGATGATTTTTAGTACGAAACAAAATGCAAGAAAACTTGCTTAAAATGCAATATTATGCGAAAATCTGAGATTTGAAGGTCAAATCACATATCGTGAGAAAACATGAAGTAGTATCGAAATATTGGTAAAAACGAATATATATACGTAAAATCACACTACATGAATAACGTGAAAAAAGTCACTATAATACCATATTTGAGGATTTTAACTTCAAATCATAGAGCGAGGTTTCGTATTATTTAGATCCAAGAAAAGACATATGACAATGTTGTTTCAAATACAAATGATAAAAATCAATATGTTTTCATTAAAATTAACTAAAATGTTCCTGATTTTTGGTTTATATTACCGATGGAAGATGTACACGTAAAACCGTTCTAATCCGGCTGAAACGTCGATATATGCAATTAAAACAGAACTTCTCCCATTTTCAATGACCTACTCAGTATTTTAACGAGAAACAAATAGATGATTGAAAATGAAGTACTTAAGGTTATTTTCTGATCAATTATGTGTTTGCATAATTTTTATCGTATATATAATGAATTAATAACAGTAAACTGAAAATTCAAAAAAACGTGGAAAAACGGCCTAATTCGATGATATTTTGTTTAAATCACATAAAGGAAAAGGGGATGAAAAAAGGTCAAAATATTGTTAAATTCGATGATTTTTAGTACAAAACAAAATGCAAGAAAACTTGCTTAAAGATTCAAAATTTGCGAAATTCTGAGATTTGAAGGCCAAATCACATATCGTGAGAAAACATGAAGTAGTATCGAAATATTGGTAGAAATGAATATATATAGGTAAAATTACACTAAATGAATAACGTGAAAAAAGTCACTATATTACCATATTTGAGGATCTTAACTTCAAATCATAGAGCGAGGTTTCGTATTATTTAGATCCAAGAAAAGACATATGACAATGTTGTTTCAAATACAAATGATAAAAATCAATGTGTTTTCATTAGAATTAACTAAAATGTTCCTAATTTTCCGTATATATTACCGATGGAAGATGTACATGTAAATCCGCTTTAATCCGGCTGAAACGTCGATATATGCAATAAAAACAGAACTTCTCCCCTCTCCAATATCTTACTCAGTATTTTAACGAGAAACTAATAGTTGATTGTAAATGAAGTGTTTAAGGTTAATTTCAAATCAATTATGTGTTTGCATCATTTTTATCGTATATATAAAAAATTAATAGCAATAAACTGAAAATTCACAATAACGTGGAAAAACAGCAAAATATTGCCTAATTCGATGATATTTTGTTTATATCACATAAAGGAAAAGGGGATGATAAACGTCAAAATATTGCTGAATTCTATGATTTTTAGTACGAAACAAAATGCAAGAAAACTTGCTTAAAATGCAATATTATGCGAAAATCTGAGATTTGAAGGTCAAATCACATATCGTGAGAAAACATGAAGTAGTATCGAAATATTGGTAAAAACGAATATATATACGTAAAATCACACTACATGAATAACGTGAAAAATGTCACTATAATACCATATTTGAGGATTTTAACTTCAAATCATAGAGCGAGGTTTCGTATTATTTAGATCCAAGAAAAGACATATGACAATGTTGTTTCAAATACAATTGATAAAAATCAATATGTTTTCATTAGAATTTACTAAAATGTTCCTGATTTTTGGTTTATATTACCGATGGAAGATGTACACGTAAAACCGTTCTAATCCGGCTGAAACGTCGATATATGCAATTAAAACAGAACTTCTCCCATTTTCAATGACCTACTCAGTATTTTAACGAGAAACAAATAGATGATTGAAAACGAAATATTTAAGGTTATTTTCTGATCAATTATGTGTTTGCATAATTGTTATCGAATATATAATGAATTAATAACAATAAACTAAAAATTCACAAAAACGTGGAAAAACGGCCTAATTCGATGATATTTTGTTTAAATCACATAAAGGAAAAGGGGATGAAAAAAGGTCAAAATATTGCTAAATTCGATGATTTTTAGTACCAAACAAAATGCAAGAAAACTTGCTTAAAGATTCAAAATTTGCGAAATTCTGAGATTAAAGGCCAAATCACATATCGTGAGAAAACATGAAGTAGTATCGAAATATTGGTAGAAATGAATATATATACGTAAAATTACACTAAATGAATAACGTGAAAAAGTCACTATATTACCATATTTGAGGATCTTAACTTCAAATCATAGAGCGAGGTTTCGTATTATTTAGATCCAAGAAAAGACATATGACAATGTTGTTTCAAATACAAATGATAAAAATCAATGTGTTTTCATTAGAATTAACTAAAATATTCCTGATTTTCGGTTTATATTACCGATGGAAGATGTACACGTAAAATCGTTCTAATCCAGCTGAAACGTCGATATTTGCATTTAAAACAGAACTTCCCTTTTCAATATCTTACTCAGTATTTTAACGAGAAACAAATAGATGATTGAAAATTATTTATTTAAGGTTATTATCTGATCAATTATGTGTTTGCATAATTTTTCTCGTATATTTAATGAAATAATAACAATAAACTGAAAATTCACAAAAACGTGGAAAAACGGCAAAATATTGCCTAATTCGATGATATTTTGTTTATATCACACAAAGGAAAAGGGGATAATAAACGTCAAAATATTACTGAATTCGATGATTTTTAGTACCAAACAAAATGCAAGAAAACTTGCTTAAAATGCAATATTATGCGAAAATCTGAGATTTGAAGGCCAAATCACATATCGTGAGAAAACATGAAGTAGTATCGAAATATTGGTAAAAACGAATATATATACGTAAAATCACACTACATGAAAAACGTGAAAAAAGTCACTATAATACCATATTTGAGGATTTTAACTTCAAATCATAGAGCGAGGTTTCGTATTATTTAGATCCAAGAAAAGACATATGATAATGTTGTTTCAAATACAAATGATAAAAATCAATGTGTTTTCATTAGAATTAACTAAAATGTTCCTGATTTTCCGTTTATATTACCGATGGAAAATGTACACATAAAACCGCTCTAATCCGGCTGAAACGTCGATATATGCAATAAAAACAGAACTTCTCCCGTTTCCAATATCTTACTCAGTATTTTAACGAGAAACAAATAGTTGATTGAAAATGAAGTGTTTAAGGTTAATTTCTAGTCAATTATAGGTTTGCATCATTTTTATCGTATATTTAATGAATTAATAGCAATAAACTGAAAATTCACAATAACGTGGAAAAACAGCAAAATATTGCCTAATTCGATGATATTTTGTTTATATTACATAAAGGAAAAGGGGATGATAAACGTCAAAATACTGCTGAATTCGATGATTTTTAGTACGAAACAAAATGCAAGAAAACTTGCTTAAAATGCAATATTATGCGAAAATCTGAGATTTGAAGGTCAAATCACATATCGTGAGAAAACATGAAGTAGTTTCGAAATATTGGTAAAAACGAATATATATACGTAAAATCACACTACATGAATAACGTGAAAAAAGTCACTATAATACCATATTTGAGGATTTTAACTTCAAATCATAGAGCGAGGTTTCGTATTATTTAGATCCAAGAAAAGACATATGACAATGTTGTTTCAAATACAATTGATAAAAATCAATATGTTTTCATTAGATTTTACTAAAATGTTCCTGATTTTTGGTTTATATTACCGATGGAAGATGTACACGTAAAACCGTTCTAATCCGGCTGAAACGTCGATATATGCAATTAAAACAGAACTTCTCCCATTTTCAATGACCTACTCAGTATTTTAACGAGAAACAAATAGATAATTGAAAACGAAATATTTAAGGTTATTTTCTGATCAATTATGTGTTTGCATAATTGTTATCGAATATATAATGAATTAATAACAATAAACTAAAAATTCACAAAAACGTGGAAAAACGGCCTAATTCGATGATATTTTGTTTAAATCACATAAAGGAAAAGGGGATGAAAAAAGGTCAAAATATTGCTAAATTCGATGATTTTTAGTACCAAACAAAATGCAAGAAAACTTGCTTAAAGATTCAAAATTTGCGAAATTCTGAGATTAAAGGCCAAATCACATATCGTGAGAAAACATGAAGTAGTATCGAAATATTGGTAGAAATGAATATATATACGTAAAATTACACTAAATGAATAACGTGAAAAAGTCACTATATTACCATATTTGAGGATCTTAACTTCAAATCATAGAGCGAGGTTTCGTATTATTTAGATCCAAGAAAAGACATATGACAATGTTGTTTCAAATACAAATGATAAAAATCAATGTGTTTTCATTAGAATTAACTAAAATATTCCTGATTTTCGGTTTATATTACCGATGGAAGATGTACACGTAAAATCGTTCTAATCCAGCTGAAACGTCGATATTTGCATTTAAAACAGAACTTCCCTTTTCAATATCTTACTCAGTATTTTAACGAGAAACAAATAGATGATTGAAAATTATTTATTTAAGGTTATTATCTGATCAATTATGTGTTTGCATAATTTTTCTCGTATATTTAATGAAATAATAACAATAAACTGAAAATTCACAAAAACGTGGAAAAACGGCAAAATATTGCCTAATTCGATGATATTTTGTTTATATCACACAAAGGAAAAGGTGATAATAAACGTCAAAATATTACTGAATTCGATGATTTTTAGTACCAAACAAAATGCAAGAAAACTTGCTTAAAATGCAATATTATGCGAAAATCTGAGATTTGAAGGCCAAATCACATATCGTGAGAAAACATGAAGTAGTATCGAAATATTAGTAAAAACGAATATATATACGTAAAATCACACTACATGAATAACGTGAAAAAAGTCACTATAATACCATATTTGAGGATTTTAACTTCAAATCATAGAACGAGGTTTCGTATTATTTAAATCCAAGAAAAGACATATGACAATGTTGTTTCAAATACAAATGATAAAAATCAATATGTTTTCATTAGAATTAACTAAAATGTTCCTGATTTTTGGTTTATATTACCGATGGAAGATGTACACGTAAAACCGTTCTAATCCGGCTGAAACGTCGATATATGCAATAAAAACAGAACTTCTCCCATTTTCAATATCCTACTCAGTATTTTAACGAGAAACAAATAGATGATTGAAAATGAAGTACTTAAGGTTATTTTCTGATCAATTATGTGTTTGCATAATTTTTATCGTATATATAATGAATTAATAACAGTAAACTGAAAATTCAAAAAAACGTGGAAAAACGGCCTAATTCGATGATATTTTGTTTAAATCACATAAAGGAAAAGGGGATGAAAAAAGGTCAAAATATTGTTAAATTCGATGATTTTTAGTACAAAACAAAATGCAAGCAAAACTTGCTTAAAGATTCAAAATTTGCGAAATTCTGAGATTTGAAGGCCAAATCACATATCGTGAGAAAACATGAAGTAGTATCGAAATATTGGTAGAAATGAATATATATACGTAAAATCACACTACATGAATAACGTGAAAAAAGTCACTATAATACCATATTTGAGGATTTTAACTTCAAATCATAGAGCGAGGTTTCGTATTATTTAGATCCAAGAAAAGACATATGACAATGTTGTTTCAAATACAAATGATAAAAATCAATGTGTTTTCATTAGAATTAACTAAAATGTTCCTAATTTTCCGTATATATTACCGATGGAAGATGTACATGTAAATCCGCTTTAATCCGGCTGAAACGTCGATATATGCAATAAAAACAGAACTTCTCCCCTCTCCAATATCTTACTCAGTATTTTAACGAGAAACTAATAGTTGATTGAAAATGAAGTGTTTAAGGTTAACTTCAAATCAATTATGTGTTTGCATCATTTTTATCGTATATATAAAAAATTAATAGCTATAAACTGAAAATTCACAATAACGTGGAAAAACAGCAAAATATTGCCTAATTCGATGATATTTTGTTTATATCACATAAAGGAAAAGGGGATGATAAACGTCAAAATATTGCTGAATTCTATGTTTTTTAGTACGAAACAAAATGCAAGAAAACTTGCTTAAAATGCAATATTATGCGAAAATCTGAGATTTGAAGGCCAAATCACATATCGTGAGAAAACATGAAGTAGTATCGAAATATTGGTAAAAACGAATATATATACGTAAAATCACACTATATGCATAACGTGAAAAAAGTCACTATAATACCATATTTGAGGATTTTAACTTCAAATCATAGAGCGAGGTTTCGTATTATTTAGATCCAAGAAAAGACATATGACAATGTTGTTTCAAATACAAATGATAAAAATCAATGTGTTTTCATTAGAATTAACTAAAATGTTCCTGATTTTCCGTTTATATTACCGATGGAAAATGTACACATAAAACCGTTCTAATCCGGCTGAAACGTCGATATATGCAATAAAAACAGAACTTCTCCCCTTTCCAATATCTTACTCAGTATTTTAACGAGAAACAAATAGTTGATTGAAAATGAAGTGTTTAAGGTTAATTTCTAATCAATTATGTGTTTGCATCATTTTTATCGTATATTTAATGAATTAATAGCAATAAACTGAAAATTCACAATAACGTGGAAAAACAGCAAAATATTGCCTAATTCGATGATATTTTGTTTATATTACATAAAGGAAAAGGGGATGATAAACGTCAAAACACTGCTGAATTCGATGATTTTTAGTACGAAACAAAATGCAAGAAAACTTGCTTAAAATGCAATATTATGCGAAAATCTGAGATTTGAAGGCCAAATCACATATCGTGAGAAAACATGAAGTAGTATCGAAATATTGGTAGAAACGAATATATATACGTAAAATTACACTAAATGAATAACGTGAAAAAGTCACTATATTACCATATTTGAGGATCTTCAAATCATAGAGCGAGGTTTCGTATTATTTAGATCCAAGAAAAGACATATGACAATGTTGTTTCAAATACAAATGATAAAAATCAATGTGTTTTCATTAGAATTAACTAAAATGTTCCTGATTTTCCGTATATATTACCGATGGAAGATGTACACGTAAAACCGCTTTAATCCGGCTGAAACGTCGATATATGCAATAAAAACCGAACTTCTCCCCTTTCCAATATCTTACTCAGTTTTTTAACGAGAAACTAATAGTTGATTGTAAATGAAGTGTTTAAGGTTAATTTCAAATCAATTATGTGTTTGCATCATTTTTATCGTATATATAATGAATTAATAGCAATAAACTGAAAATTCACAATAACGTGGAAAAACAGCAAAATATTGCCTAATTCGATGATATTTTGTTTATATCACATAAAGGAAAACGGGATGATAAACGTCAAAATATTGCTGAATTCTATGATTTTTAGTACGAAACAAAATGCAAGAAAACTTGCTTAAAATGCAATATTATGCGAAAATCTGAGATTTGAAGGCCAAATCACATATCGTGAGAAAACATGAAGTAGTATCGAAATATTGGTAAAAACGAATATATATACGTAAAATCACACTATATGCATAACGTGAAAAAAGTCACTATAATACCATATTTGAGGATTTTAACTTCAAATCATGGAGCGAGGTTTCGTATTATTTAGATCCAAGAAAAGACATATGATAATGTTGTTTCAAATACAAATGATAAAAATCAATGTGTTTTCATTAGAATTAACTAAAATGTTCCTGATTTTCCGTTTATATTACCGATGGAAAATGTACACATAAAACCGCTCTAATCCGGCTGAAACGTCGATATATGCAATAAAAACAGAACTTCTCCCGTTTCCAATATCTTACTCAGTATTTTAACGAGAAACAAATAGTTGATTGAAAATGAAGTGTTTAAGGTTAATTTCTAGTCAATTATAGGTTTGCATCATTTTTATCGTATATTTAATGAATTAATAGCAATAAACTGAAAATTCACAATAACGTGGAAAAACAGCAAAATATTGCCAAATTCGATGATATTTTGTTTATATTACATAAAGGAAAAGGGGATGATAAACGTCAAAATACTGCTGAATTCGATGATTTTTAGTACGAAACAAAATGCAAGAAAACTTGCTTAAAATGCAATATTATGCGAAAATCTGAGATTTGAAGGTCAAATCACATATCGTGAGAAAACATGAAGTAGTATCGAAATATTGGTAAAAACGAATATATATACGTAAAATCACACTACATGAATAACGTGAAAAAAGTCACTATAATACCATATTTGAGGATTTTAACTTCAAATCATAGAGCGAGGTTTCGTATTATTTAGATCCAAGAAAAGACATATGACAATGTTGTTTCAAATACAATTGATAAAAATCAATATGTTTTCATTAGAATTTACTAAAATGTTCCTGATTTTTGGTTTATATTACCGATGGAAGATGTACACGTAAAACCGTTCTAATCCGGCTGAAACGTCGATATATGCAATTAAAACAGAACTTCTCCCATTTTCAATGACCTACTCAGTATTTTAACGAGAAACAAATAGATGATTGAAAACGAAATATTTAAGGTTATTTTCTGATCAATTATGTGTTTGCATAATTGTTATCGAATATATAATGAATTAATAACAATAAACTAAAAATTCACGAAAACGTGGAAAAACGGCCTAATTCGATGATATTTTGTTTAAATCACATAAAGGAAAAGGGGATGAAAAAAGGTCAAAATATTGCTAAATTCGATGATTTTTAGTACCAAACAAAATGCAAGAAAACTTGCTTAAAGATTCAAAATTTGCGAAATTCTGAGATTAAAGGCCAAATCACATATCGTGAGAAAACATGAAGTAGTATCGAAATATTGGTAGAAATGAATATATATACGTAAAATTACACTAAATGAATAACGTGAAAAAGTCACTATATTACCATATTTGAGGATCTTAACTTCAAATCATAGTGCGAGGTTTCGTATTATTTAGATCCAAGAAAAGACATATGACAATGTTGTTTCAAATACAAATGATAAAAATCAATGTGTTTTCATTAGAATTAACTAAAATATTCCTGATTTTCGGTTTATATTACCGATGGAAGATGTACACGTAAAATCGTTCTAATCCAGCTGAAACGTCGATATTTGCATTTAAAACAGAACTTCCCTTTTCAATATCTTACTCAGTATTTTAACGAGAAACAAATAGATGATTGAAAATTATTTATTTAAGGTTATTATCTGATCAATTATGTGTTTGCATAATTTTTCTCGTATATTTAATGAAATAATAACAATAAACTGAAAATTCACAAAAACGTGGAAAAACGGCAAAATATTGCCTAATTCGATGATATTTTGTTTATATCACACAAAGGAAAAGGGGATAATAAACGTCAAAATATTACTGAATTCGATGATTTTTAGTACCAAACAAAATGCAAGAAAACTTGCTTAAAATGCAATATTATGCGAAAATCTGAGATTTGAAGGCCAAATCACATATCGTGAGAAAACATGAAGTAGTATCGAAATATTAGTAAAAACGAATATATATACGTAAAATCACACTACATGAATAACGTGAAAAAAGTCACTATAATACCATATTTGAGGATTTTAACTTCAAATCATAGAACGAGGTTTCGTATTATTTAAATCCAAGAAAAGACATATGACAATGTTGTTTCAAATACAAATGATAAAAATCAATATGTTTTCATTAGAATTAACTAAAATGTTCCTGATTTTTGGTTTATATTACCGATGGAAGATGTACACGTAAAACCGTTCTAATCCGGCTGAAACGTCGATATATGCAATAAAAACAGAACTTCTCCCATTTTCAATATCCTACTCAGTATTTTAACGAGAAACAAATAGATGATTGAAAATGAAGTACTTAAGGTTATTTTCTGATCAATTATGTGTTTGCATAATTTTTATCGTATATATAATGAATTAATAACAGTAAACTGAAAATTCAAAAAAACGTGGAAAAACGGCCTAATTCGATGATATTTTGTTTAAATCACATAAAGGAAAAGGGGATGAAAAAAGGTCAAAATATTGTTAAATTCGATGATTTTTAGTACAAAACAAAATGCAAGCAAAACTTGCTTAAAGATTCAAAATTTGCGAAATTCTGAGATTTGAAGGCCAAATCACATATCGTGAGAAAACATGAAGTAGTATCGAAATATTGGTAGAAATGAATATATATACGTAAAATTACACTAAATGAATAACGTGAAAAAGTCACTATATTACCATATTTGAGGATCTTAACTTCAAATCATAGAGCGAGGTTTCGTATTATTTAGATCCAAGAAAAGACATATGACAATGTTGTTTCAAATACAAATGATAAAAATCAATGTGTTTTCATTAGAATTAACTAAAATGTTCCTAATTTTCCGTATATATTACCGATGGAAGATGTACATGTAAATCCGCTTTAATCCGGCTGAAACGTCGATATATGCAATAAAAACAGAACTTCTCCCCTCTCCAATATCTTACTCAGTATTTTAACGAGAAACTAATAGTTGATTGAAAATGAAGTGTTTAAGGCTAACTTCAAATCAATTATGTGTTTGCATCATTTTTATCGTATATATAAAAAATTAATAGCAATAAACTGAAAATTCACAATAACGTGGAAAAACAGCAAAATATTGCCTAATTCGATGATATTTTGTTTATATCACATAAAGGAAAAGGGGATGATAAACGTCAAAATATTGCTGAATTCTATGATTTTTAGTACGAAACAAAATGCAAGAAAACTTGCTTAAAATGCAATATTATGCGAAAATCTGAGATTTGAAGGCCAAATCACATATCGTGAGAAAACATGAAGTAGTATCGAAATATTGGTAAAAACGAATATATATACGTAAAATCACACTATATGCATAACGTGAAAAAAGTCACTATAATACCATATTTGAGGATTTTAACTTCAAATCATAGAGCGAGGTTTCGTATTATTTAGATCCAAGAAAAGACATATGACAATGTTGTTTCAAATACAAATGATAAAAATCAATGTGTTTTCATTAGAATTAACTAAAATGTTCCTGATTTTCCGTTTATATTACCGATGGAAAATGTACACATAAAACCGTTCTAATCCGGCTGAAACGTCGATATATGCAATAAAAACAGAACTTCTCCCCTTTCCAATATCTTACTCAGTATTTTAACGAGAAACAAATAGTTGATTGAAAATGAAGTGTTTAAGGTTAATTTCTAATCAATTATGTGTTTGCATCATTTTTATCGTATATTTAATGAATTAATAGCAATAAACTGAAAATTCACAATAACGTGGAAAAACAGCAAAATATTGCCTAATTCGATGATATTTTGTTTATATTACATAAAGGAAAAGGGGATGATAAACGTCAAAACACTGCTGAATTCGATGATTTTTAGTACGAAACAAAATGCAAGAAAACTTGCTTAAAATGCAATATTATGCGAAAATCTGAGATTTGAAGGCCAAATCACATATCGTGAGAAACATGAAGTAGTATCGAAATATTGGTAAAAACGAATATATATACGTAAAATCACACTACATGAATAACGTGAAAAAAGTCACTATAATACCATATTTGAGGATTTTAACTTCAAATCATAGAGCGAGGTTTCGTATTATTTAGATCCAAGAAAAGACATCCGACAATGTTGTTTCAAATACAATTGATAAAAATCAATATGTTTTCATTAGAATTTACTAAAATGTTCCTGATTTTTGGTTTATATTACCGATGGAAGATGTACACGTAAAACTGTTCTAATCCGGCTGAAACGTCGATATATGCAATTAAAACAGAACTTCTCCCATTTTCAATGACCTACTCAGTATTTAAACGAGAAACAAATAGATGATTGAAAACGAAATATTTAAGGTTATTTTCTGATCAATTATGTGTTTGCATAATTTTTATCGAATATATAATGAATTAATAACAATAAACTGAAAATTCACAAAAACGTGGAAAAACGGCCTAATTCGATGATATTTTGTTTAAATCACATAAAGGAAAAGGGGATGAAAAAAGTCAAAATATTGCTAAATTCGATGATTTTTAGTACCAAACAAAATGCAAGAAAACTTGCTTAAAGATTCAAAATTTGCGAAATTCTGAGATTTGAAGGCCAAATCACATATCGTGAGAAAACATGAAGTAGTATCGAAATATTGGTAGAAACGAATATATATACGTAAAATTACACTAAATGAATAACGTGAAAAAGTCACTATATTACCATATTTGAGGATCTTCAAATCATAGAGGGAGGTTTCGTATTATTTAGATCCAAGAAAAGACACATGACAATGTTGTTTCAAATACAAATGATAAATATCAATGTGTTTTCATTAGAATTAACTAAAATGTTCCTGATTTTCCGTATATATTACCGATGGAAGATGTACACGTAAAACCGCTTTAATCCGGCTGAAACGTCGATATATGCAATAAAAACCGAACTTCTCCCCTTTCCAATATCTTACTCAGTATTTTAACGAGAAACTAATAGTTGATTGAAAATGAAGTGTTTAAGGTTAATTTCAAATCAATTATGTGTTTGCATCATTTTTATCGTATATATAATGAATTAATAACAATAAACTGAAAATTCACAATAACGTGGAAAAACAGCAAAATATTGCCTAATTCGATGATATTTTGTTTATATCACATAAAGGAAAACGGGATGATAAACGTCAAAATATTGCTGAATTCTATGATTTTTAGTACGAAACAAAATGCAAGAAAACTTGCTTAAAATGCAATATTATGCGAAAATCTGAGATTTGAAGGCCAAATCACATATCGTGAGAAAACATGAAGTAGTATCGAAATATTGGTAAAAACGAATATATATACGTAAAATCACACTATATGCATAACGACAAAAAAAGTCACTATAATACCATATTTGAGGATTTTAACTTCAAATCATAGAGCGAGGTTTCGTATTATTTAGATCCAAGAAAAGACATATGATAATGTTGTTTCAAATACAAATGATAAAAATCAATGTGTTTTCATTAGAATTAACTAAAATGTTCCTGATTTTCCGTTTATATTACCGATGGAAAATGTACACATAAAACCGCTCTAATCCGGCTGAAACGTCGATATATGCAATAAAAACAGAACTTCTCCCGTTTCCAATATCTTACTCAGTATTTAACGAGAAACAAATAGTTGATTGAAAATGAAGTGTTTAAGGTTAATTTCTAGTCAATTATAGGTTTGCATCATTTTTATCGTATATTTAATGAATTAATAGCAATAAACTGAAAATTCACAATAACGTGGAAAAACAGCAAAATATTGCCAAATTCGATGATATTTTGTTTATATTACATAAAGGAAAAGGGGATGATAAACGTCAAAATACAGCTGAATTCGATGATTTTTAGTACGAAACAAAATGCAAGAAAACTTGCTTAAAATGCAATATTATGCGAAAATCTGAGATTTGAAGGTCAAATCACATATCGTGAGAAAACATGAAGTAGTATCGAAATATTGGTAAAAACGAATATATATACGTAAAATCACACTACATGAATAACGTGAAAAAAGTCACTATAATACCATATTTGAGGATTTTAACTTCAAATCATAGAGCGAGGTTTCGTATTATTTAGATCCAAGAAAAGACATATGACAATGTTGTTTCAAATACAAATGATAAAAATCAATATGTTTTCATTAAAATTAACTAAAATGTTCCTGATTTTTGGTTTATATTACCGATGGAAGATGTACACGTAAAACCGTTCTAATCCGGTTGAAACGTCGATATATGCAATTAAAACAGAACTTCTCCCATTTTCAATGACCTACTCAGTATTTTAACGAGAAACAAATAGATGATTGAAAATGAAGTACTTAAGGTTATTTTCTGATCAATTATGTGTTTGCATAATTTTTATCGTATATATAATGAATTAATAACAGTAAACTGAAAATTCAAAAAAACGTGGAAAAACGGCCTAATTCGATGATATTTTGTTTAAATCACATAAAGGAAAAGGGGATGAAAAAAGGTCAAAATATTGTTAAATTCGATGATTTTTAGTACAAAACAAAATGCAAGAAAACTTGCTTAAAGATTCAAAATTTGCGAAATTCTGAGATTTGAAGGCCAAATCACATATCGTGAGAAAACATGAAGTAGTATCGAAATATTGGTAGAAATGAATATATATAGGTAAAATTACACTAAATGAATAACGTGAAAAAAGTCACTATATTACCATATTTGAGGATCTTAACTTCAAATCATAGAGCGAGGTTTCGTATTATTTAGATCCAAGAAAAGACATATGACAATGTTGTTTCAAATACAAATGATAAAAATCAATGTGTTTTCATTAGAATTAACTAAAATGTTCCTAATTTTCCGTATATATTACCGATGGAAGATGTACATGTAAATCCGCTTTAATCCGGCTGAAACGTCGATATATGCAATAAAAACAGAACTTCTCCCCTCTCCAATATCTTACTCAGTATTTTAACGAGAAACTAATAGTTGATTGTAAATCAAGTGTTTAAGGTTAATTTCAAATCAATTATGTGTTTGCATCATTTTTATCGTATATATAAAAAATTAATAGCAATAAACTGAAAATTCACAATAACGTGGAAAAACAGCAAAATATTGCCTAATTCGATGATATTTTGTTTATATCACATAAAGGAAAAGGGGATGATAAACGTCAAAATATTGCTGAATTCTATGATTTTTAGTACGAAACAAAATGCAAGAAAACTTGCTTAAAATGCAATATTATGCGAAAATCTGAGATTTGAAGGCCAAATCACATATCGTGAGAAAACATGAAGTAGTATCGAAATATTGGTAAAAACGAATATATATACGTAAAATCACACTATATGCATAACGTGAAAAAAGTCACTATAATACCATATTTGTGGATTTTAACTTCAAATCATAGAGCGAGGTTTCGTATTATTTAGATCCAAGAAAAGACATATGACAATGTTGTTTCAAATACAAATGATAAAAATCAATGTGTTTTCATTAGAATTAACTAAAATGTTCCTGATTTTCCGTTTATATTACCGATGGAAAATGTACACATAAAACCGTTCTAATCCGGCTGAAACGTCGATATATGCAATAAAAACAGAACTTCTCCCCTTTCCAATATCTTACTCAGTATTTTAACGAGAAACAAATAGTTGATTGAAAATGAAGTGTTTAAGGTTAATTTCTAATCAATTATGTGTTTGCATCATTTTTATCGTATATTTAATGAATTAATAGCAATAAACTGAAAATTCACAATAACGTGGAAAAACAGCAAAATATTGCCTAATTCGATGATATTTTGTTTATATTACATAAAGGAAAAGGGGATGATAAACGTCAAAATACTGCTGAATTCGATGATTTTTAGTACGAAACAAAATGCAAGAAAACTTGCTTAAAATGCAATATTATGCGAAAATCTGAGATTTGAAGGCCAAATCACATATCGTGAGAAACATGAAGTAGTATCGAAATATTGGTAAAATCGAATATATATACGTAAAATCACACTACATGAATAACGTGAAAAAAGTCACTATAATACCATATTTGAGGATTTTAACTTCAAATCATAGAGCGAGGTTTCGTATTATTTAGATCCAAGAAAAGACATATGACAATGTTGTTTCAAATACAATTGATAAAAATCAATATGTTTTCATTAGAATTTACTAAAATGTTCCTGATTTTTGGTTTATATTACCGATGGAAGATGTACACGTAAAACTGTTCTAGTCCGGCTGAAACGTCGATATATGCAATTAAAACAGAACTTCTCCCATTTTCAATGACCTACTCAGTATTTTAACGAGAAACAAATAGATGATTGAAAACGAAATATTTAAGGTTATTTTCTGATCAATTATGTGTTTGCATAATTTTTATCGAATATATAATGAATTAATAACAATAAACTGAAAATTCACAAAAACGTGGAAAAACGGCCTAATTCGATGATATTTTGTTTAAATCACATAAAGGAAAAGGGGATGAAAAAAGTCAAAATATTGCTAAATTCGATGATTTTTAGTACCAAACAAAATGCAAGAAAACTTGCTTAAAGATTCAAAATTTGCGAAATTCTGAGATTTGAAGGCCAAATCACATATCGTGAGAAAACATGAAGTAGTATCGAAATATTGGTAGAAACGAATATATATACGTAAAATTACACTAAATGAATAACGTGAAAAAGTCACTATATTACCATATTTGAGGATCTTAACTTCAAATCATAGAGCGAGGTTTCGTATTATTTAGATCCAAGAAAAGACATATGACAATGTTGTTTCAAATACAAATGATAAAAATCAATGTGTTTTCATTAGAATTAACTAAAATGTTCCTGATTTTCCGTATATATTACCGATGGAAGATGTACACGTAAAACCGCTTTAATCCGGCTGAAACGTCGATATATGCAATAAAAACAGAACTTCTCCCCTTTCCAATATCTTACGTATAAACGAATATATATACGTAAAATCACACTACATGAATAACGTGAAAAAAGTCACTATAATACCATATTTGAGGATTTTAACTTCAAATCATAGAGCGAGGTTTCGTATTATTTAGATCCAAGAAAAGACATATGACAATGTTGTTTCAAATACAATTGATAAAAATCAATATGTTTTCATTAGAATTTGCTAAAATGTTCCTGATTTTTGGTTTATATTACCGATGGAAGATGTACACGTAAAACCGTTCTAATCCGGCTGAAACGTCGATATAGGCAATTAAAACAGAACTTCTCCCATTTTCAATGACCTACTCAGTATTTTAACGAGAAACAAATAGATGATTGAAAACGAAATATTTAAGGTTATTTTCTGATCAATTATGTGTTTGCATAATTTTTATCGAATATATAATGAATTAATAACAATAAACTGAAAATTCACAAAAACGTGGAAAAACGGCCTAATTCGATGATATTTTGTTTAAATCACATAAAGGAAAAGGGGATGAAAAAAGTAAAAATATTGCTAAATTCGATGATTTTTAGTACCAAACAAAATGCAAGAAAACTTGCTTAAAGATTCAAAATTTGCGAAATTCTGAGATTTGAAGGCCAAATCACATATCGTGAGAAAACATGAAGTAGTATCGAAATATTGGTAGAAACGAATATATATACGTAAAATTACACTAAATGAATAACGTGAAAAAGTCACTATATTACCATATTTGAGGATCTTAACTTCAAATCATAGAGCGAGGTTTCGTATTATTTAGATCCAAGAAAAGACGTATGACAATGTTGTTTCAAATACAAATGATAAAAATCAATGTGTTTTCATTAGAATTAACTAAAATGTTCCTGATTTTCCGTATATATTACCGATGGAAGATGTACACGTAAAACCGCTTTAATCCGGCTGAAACGTCGATATATGCAATAAAAACAGAACTTCTCCCCTTTCCAATATCTTACTCAGTATTTTAACGAGAAACTAATAGTTGATTGAAAATGAAGTGTTTAAGGTTATTATCAAATCAATTATGCGTTTGCATCATTTTTATCGTATATTTAATGAATTAATAGCAATAAACTGAAAATTCACAATAACGTGGAAAAACAGCAAAATATTGCCTAATTCGATGATATTTTGTTTATATTACATAAAGGAAAAGGGGATGATAAACGTCAAAATACTGCTGAATTCGATGATTTTTAGTACGAAACAAAATGCAAGAAAACTTGCTTAAAATGCAATATTATGCGAAAATCTGAGATTTGAAGGCCAAATCACATATCGTGAGAAAACATGAAGTAGTATCGAAATATTGGTAAAAACGAGTATATATACGTAAAATCACACTACATGAATAACGTGAAAAAAGTCACTATAATACCATATTTGAGGATTTTAACTTCAAATCATAGAGCGAGGTTTCGTATTATTTAGATCCAAGAAAAGACATATGACAATGTTGTTTCAAATACAAATGATAAAAATCAATGTGTTTTCATTAGAATTAACTAAAATGTTCCTGATTTTCCGTATATATTACCGATGGAAGATGTACACGTAAAACCGCTTTAATCCGGCTGAAACGTCGATATATGCAATAAAAACAGAACTTCTCTCCTTTCCAATATCTTACGTATAAACGAATATATATACGTAAAATCACACTACATGAATAACGTGAAAAAAGTCACTATAATACCATATTTGAGGATTTTAACTTCAAATCATAGAGCGAGGTTTCGTATTATTTAGATCCAAGAAAAGACATATGACAATGTTGTTTCAAATACAATTGATAAAAATCAATATGTTTTCATTAGAATTTACTAAAATGTTCCTGATTTTTGGTTTATATTACCGATGGAAGATGTACACGTAAAACCGTTCTAATCCGGCTGAAACGTCGATATATGCAATTAAAACAGAACTTCTCCCATTTTCAATGACCTACTCAGTATTTTAACGAGAAACAAATAGATGATTGAAAACGAAATATTTAAGGTTATTTTCTGATCAATTATGTGTTTGCATAATTTTTATCGAATATATAATGAATTAATAACAATAAACTGAAAATTCACAAAAACGTGGAAAAACGGCCTAATTCGATGATATTTTGTTTAAATCACATAAAGGAAAAGGGGATGAAAAAAGTAAAAATATTGCTAAATTCGATGATTTTTAGTACCAAACAAAATGCAAGAAAACTTGCTTAAAGATTCAAAATTTGCGAAATTCTGAGATTTGAAGGCCAAATCACATATCGTGAGAAAACATGAAGTAGTATCGAAATATTGGTAGAAACGAATATATATACGTAAAATTACACTAAATGAATAACGTGAAAAAGTCACTATATTACCATATTTTAGGATCTTAACTTCAAATCATAGAGCGAGGTTTCGTATTATTTAGATCCAAGAAAAGACATATGACAATGTTGTTTCAAATACAAATGATAAAAATCAATGTGTTTTCATTAGAATTAACTAAAATGTTCCTGATTTTCCGTTTATATTACCGATGGAAGATGTACACGTAAAACCGCTTTAATCCGGCTGAAACGTCGATATATGTAATAAAAACAGAACTTCTCCCCTTTCCAATATCTTACTCAGTATTTTAACGAGAAACTAATAGTTGATTGAAAATGAAGTGTTTAAGGTTATTATCAAATCAATTATGTGTTTGCATCATTTTTATCGTATATTTAATGAATTAATAGCAATAAACTGAAAATTCACAATAACGTGGAAAAACAGCAAAATATTGCCTAATTCGATGATATTTTGTTTATATTACATAAAGGAAAAGGGGATGATAAACGTCAAAATACTGCTGAATTCGATGATTTTTAGTACGAAACAAAATGCAAGAAAACTTGCTTAAAATGCAATATTATGCGAAAATCTGAGATTTGAAGGCCAAATCACATATCGTGAGAAAACATGAAGTAGTATCGAAATATTGGTAAAAACGAATATATATACGTAAAATCACACTACATGAATAACGTGAAAAAAGTCACTATAATACCATATTTGAGGATTTTAACTTCAAATCATAGAGCGAGGTTTCGTATTATTTAGATCCAAGAAAAGACATATGACAATGCTGTTTCAAATACAATTGATAAAAATCAATATGTTTTCATTAGAATTTACTAAAATGTTCCTGATTTTTGGTTTATATTACCGATGGAAGATGTACACGTAAAACCATTCTAATCCGGCTGAAACGTCGATATATGCAATTAAAACAGAACTTCTCCCATTTTCAATGACCTACTCAGTATTTTAACGAGAAACAAATAGATGATTGAAAACGAAATATTTAAGGTTATTTTCTGATCAATTATGTGTTTGCATAATTTTTATCGAATATATAATGAATTAATAACAATAAACTGAAAATTCACAAAAACGTGGAAAAACGGCCTAATTCGATGATATTTTGTTTAAATCACATAAAGGAAAAGGGGATGAAAAAAGTCAAAATATTGCTAAATTCGATGATTTTTAGTACCAAACAAAATGCAAGAAAACTTGCTTAAAGATTCAAAATTTGCGAAATTCTGAGATTTGAAGGCCAAATCACATATCGTGAGAAAACATGAAGTAGTATCGAAATATTGGTAGAAACGAATATATATATACGTAAAATTACACTAAATGAATAACGTGAAAAAGTCACTATATTACCATATTTGAGGATCTTAACTTCAAATCATAGAGCGAGGTTTCGTATTATTTAGATCCAAGAAAAGACATATGACAATGTTGTTTCAAATACAAATGATAAAAATCAATGTGTTTTCATTAGAAATAACTAAAATGTTCCTGATTTTCCGTATATATTACCGATGGAAGATGTACACGTAAAACCGCTTTAATCCGGCTGAAACGTCGATATATGCAATAAAAACAGAACTTCTCCCCTTTCCAATATCTTACGTATAAACGAATATATATACGTAAAATCACACTACATGAATAACGTGAAAAAAGTCACTATAATACCATATTTGAGGATTTTAACTTCAAATCATAGAGCGAGGTTTCGTATTATTTAGATCCAAGAAAAGACATATGACAATGTTGTTTCAAATACAATTGATAAAAATCAATATGTTTTCATTAGAATTTACTAAAATGTTCCTGATTTTTGGTTTATATTACCGATGGAAGATGTACACGTAAAACCGTTCTAATCCGGCTGAAACGTCGATATATGCAATTAAAACAGAACTTCTCCCATTTTCAATGACCTACTCAGTATTTTAACGAGAAACAAATAGATTATTGAAAACGAAATATTTAAGGTTATTTTCTGATCAATCATGTGTTTGCATAATTTTTATCGAATATATAATGAATTAATATCAATAAACTGAAAATTCACAAAAACGTGGAAAAACGGCCTAATTCGATGATATTTTGTTTAAATCTCATAAAGGAAAAGGGGATGAAAAAAGGTCAAAATATTGCTAAATTCGATGATTTTTAGTCCCAAACAAAATGCAAGAAAACTTGCTTAAAGATTCAAAATTTGCGAAATTCTGAGATTTGAAGGCCAAATCACATATCGTGAGAAAACATGAAGTAGTATCGAAATATTGGTAGAAATGAATATATATACGTAAAATTACACTAAATGAATAACGTGAAAAAAGTCACAATATTACCATATTTGAGGATCTTAACTTCAAATCATAGAGCGAGGTTTCGTATTATTTAGATCCAAGAAAAGACATATGACAATGTTGTTTCAAATACAAATGATAAAAATCAATGTGTTTTCATTAGAATTAACTAAAATGTTCCTGATTTTCCGTATATATTACCGATGGAAGGTGGACATGTATAACCGCTTTAATCCGGCTGAAACGTCGATATATGCAATAAAAACAGAACTTCTCCCCCCTCCAATATCTTACTCAGTATTTTAGCGAGAAACTAATAGATGATTGAAAATGAAGTATTTAAGGTTATTATCTGATCAATTATGTGTTTATATCTATATATATATATATATATATATATATATATATATATATATATATATATATATATATATATATATATATATATATATATATATATATATATATATATATATATATATATATACACATATGTATTTGCTTTATTTGAACTTTGTTACAAAAAAGGAGTTACATATAGGTTACAAAGATGGTTCTCATAGGTTGTCGAGTTCCTCCAGCTCCTCAGATGGCGGGCAGGAACCCTGGATGCAGTGTGCATTTCCCCTCTATATCGCCATGCTGAGGCGCTGGAAAAGAAAGCTGGCAGCTCTAGGGTCCCTTGTTGTTTCAATGAGCCTAGAACCCAGTTCCTTAAAAAAACTGGTAGCACTTTTACCCCAGGCGCCGAGTGTCTCAGAAGCAATGCGGACAAAATTGTAGTGGTGATCCAGTTCTCTATACTTACGGGATTTGGCTGCTTCCCTGTGGGTGGCAGCGCCACCTGGTTGTGCAACACTGAGGTCAATGTAGGTGTTAGCCAGAGTTGATACGCACGTGTAGTCCGATACTAACTGCTTGCCATTCTTCCAGGGGCTCACTGTGATACCATCCGGGCAACCAATAAGAGCATCAGAGTTACGGGGTGTTAGGTAACGGGGCTCTCTTTCAGCTAGGCATCCAGCTGTGGTTAGGCTCCTCTTGATGATGTCGTTAACTTCACTGTGCCTCGAGTGCCATCCCCCTGTGCTTTTTCAGAGTAGGCCAAAAATCATTGAATTTAACAATATTTTGACGTTTATCATCCTCTTTTCCTTTATGTGATTTAAACAAAATATCATCGAATTAGGCAATATTTTGCCGTTTTTCCACGTTTTTTGTGAATTTTCAGTTTATTGTTATTAATTCACTATATATACGATAAAAATGATGCAAACACATAATTGATTTGAAATTAACATTAAATACTTCATTCTCAATCAACAATTTGTTTCTCGTTAAAAAACTGAGTAAATATGGAAAAAGCGAGAAGTTCTGTTTTTATTGCATATATCGACGTTTCAGCCCGATTAGAGCGGTTTTACGTGTACATCTTCCATCGGTAATATAAACGGAAAATCAGGAACACTTTAGTTAATTCTTATAAAAACACATTGATTTTTATCATTTGTATTGGAAACAACATCTTTATATGTCTTTTCTAGGATCTAAATAATACGAAACCTCGCTTTTTGATTTGAATTTAAAATCCTCAAATTTGGTAATATAGCGATTATTTTCACGTTTTTCATGTAGTGTGACTTCGCGTGAATATATTCCTTTTTAAATATTTCGATACTATTTCATGTAGTATCACGATATATAATTTGGCCTTCAAATCTCAGACTTTCGCATAATATTGCATTTTAAGCAAGTTTTCTCACGTTTTGTTTTGTACTAAAAATCATCGAATTTAGCAATATTTTGACATTTGTCATCCCCTTTCCTTTATGTGATATAAACAAAATATCATCGAATTAGGCAATATTTTGCCGTTTTCCACGTTTTTGTGAATTTTCAGTATATTGGTATTAATTTATTATATATACGATAAAAATGATGCAAACACATAATTGATTAGAAAATAACATTAAATACTTCATTTTCAATCAACTATTTGTTCCTCGTTAAAAAACTGAGTAAGATATTGGAAATGCAAGAAGTTCTGTTTTTATTGCATATATCGACGTTTCAGCCGGATTAGAGCGGTTTTACGTGTACATCTTCCATCGGTAATATAAACGGAAAATCAGGAACATTTTAGATAATTCTAATGAAAACACATTGATTTTTATCATTTGTATTGGAAACAAAATTTTTATGTCTTTTCAGGATCATTTTTTTAATTCTAATAAAAACAAATTGATTTTTATCATTTGTATTGGAAACAACATATGTATATGTCTTTTCTAGGATCTAAATAATACGAAACCTCGCTTTATGATTTGAAGTTAAAATCCTCAAGTTTGGTAATATAGCGATTTTTTTCACGTTTTTTATGTATTGTGACTTCACGTGAATATATTCGTTTTTACCAATATTTCGATACTATTTCATGTAGTATCACGATATGTGATTTGGCCTTTAAATATCAGAATTTCGCATAATATTGCATTTTAAGCAAGTTTTTTTGCATTTTGTTTCGTACTAAATATCATCAAATATAGCAATATTTTGATGTTTATGATCCCCTTTTCCTTTATTGTGATATAAACAAAATATCATCGAATTAGGGAATATTTTGCTGTTTCTCCACGTTTTTGTGAATTTTCAGTTTAATGCTAATAATTCAATATATATACGATAAAAATTATGCAAACACATAATTGATTAGAAATTAATAATAAATACTTCATTTACAATCAACTATTTGTTTCTCGATAAAAAACTGAGTAAGATATTGAAAAAGCAAGGAGTTGTGATTTTATTGCATATATCGACGTTTCAGGCGGATTAGAGCGGTTTTACGTGTACATCTTCCATCGGTAATATAAACGGAAAATCAGGAACATTTTAGATAATTCTAATGAAAACACATTGAATTTTACCATTTGTATTGGAAACAACATTTTTATGTCTTTTCTAGGATCTAAAAAATACGAAACCTCGCTTTTTCATTTGGAGTAAAAATCCTCAAATTTGGTAATATAGCGACTTTTTTCACGTTTTTCATGTAGTGTCACTTTACGTAAATATATTCGTTTTAACCAATATTTCGATACTACTTCATGTTTTCTCACGATATGTGATTTGGCCTTCAAATCTCAGAATTTCGAAAAATTTTCTTTTTTAAGGAAGTTTTCTTGCATTTTGTTTCGTACTAAAAATCATCGAATTCAGCAATATTTTGACGTTTATCATCCCCTTTTCCTCTATGTGATATAAACAAAATATCATCGAATTAGGCAATATTTTGCCGTTTTTCCACGTTTATGTGAATTTTCAGTTTATTGTTATTATTTCATTATATATACGAGAAAAATTATGCAAACACATAATTGATCAGATAATAACCTTAAATACTTCATTTTCAATCATCTATTTGTTTCTCGTTAAAATACTGAGTAAGATATTGAAAAGGGGAGAAGTTCTTTTTTTATTGCATATATCGACGTTTCAGCCGGATTAGAACGGTTTTACGTGTACATCTTCCATCGGTAATATAAACCGAAAATCAGGAACATTTTAGTTAATTTTAATGAAAACACATTGATTTTTATCATTTGCATTGGAAGCAACATCTTTATACGTGTTTTTTAGGGTCTAAAAAATACGAAACGTAGCTCTATGATTCGAAGTTAAAATCCTCAAATTTGGTATAATAATGACTTTTGTCACGTTTTTCATGTAGTTTGATATTACGTATATATATTCTTTTTTACCAATATTTCGATACTATTTCATGTAGTATCACGATATGTGATTTTGCCTTCAAATCTCAGATTTTCGAATAATATTGCATTTTAAGCAAGTTCATTTAAGCAAGTTAAGCATTTTAAGCAAGTTCTTGCATTTTGTTTCGTACTAAAAATCATCGAATTTAGCAATATTTTGACCTTTTTTCATCCCCTTTTCCTTTATGTGATTTAAACAAAATATCATCGAATTAGGCCGTTTTTCCACGTTTTTGTGAATTTTCAGTTTATTGTTATTAATTCATTATATATACGATAAAAATTATGCAAACACATAATTGATAAGAAAATAACCTTAAATACTTAATTTTCAATCATCTATTTGTTTCTTGTTAAAATACTAAGTAGGATATTGAAAAGGGGAGAAGTTCTGTTTTAATTGCATATATCGACGTTTCAGCCGGATTAGAACGGTTTTACGTGTACATCTTCCATCGGTAATATAAACCGAAAATCAGGAACATTTTAGTTAATTTTAATGAAAACACATTGATTTTTATCATTTGTATTGGAAGCAACATCTTTATACGCCTTTTCTAGGGTCTAAAAAATACGAAACATCGCTCTATGATTCGAAGTTAAAATCTTCAAATTTGGTATATTAATGACTTTTTTCAAGTTTTTCATGTAGTTTGATATTACGTAAATATATTCTTTTTTACCAATATTTCGATACTATTTCATGTATTATCACGATATGTGATTTGGCCTTCAAATCTCAGATTTTCGCATAATATTGCATTTTAAGCAAGTTTTCTTGCATTTTGTTTCGTACTAAAAATCATCGATTTCAGCAATATTTTGACGTTTATCATCCCCTTTTCCTTTATGTGATATAAACAAAATATAATCGAATTAGGCAATGTTTTGCCGTTTTTCCACGTTTTTGTGAATTTTCAGTTTATTGTTATTATTTCATTAAATATACGAGAAAAATTATGCAAGCACATATTGATCAGATAATAACCTTAAATACTTCATTTTCAATCATCTATTTGTTTCTCGTTAAAATGCTGAGTAAGATATTGAAAAGGGGAGAAGTTCTGTTTTTATTGCATATATCGACGTTTCAGCCGGATTAGAACGGTTTTAGGTGTACATCTTCCATCGGTAATATAAACCGAAAATCAGGAACATTTTAGTTAATTTTAATGAAAACACATTGATTTTAATCATTTGTATTGGAAGCAACATCTTTATACGTGTTTTTTAGGGTCTAAAAAATACGAAACGTAGCTCTGATTCGAAGTTAAAATCCTCAAATTTGGTATAATAATGACTTTTGTCACGTTTTTCTGTAGTTTGATATTACGTATATATATTCTTTTTTACCAATATTTCGATACTATTTCATGTAGTATCACGATATGTGATTTTGCCTTCAAATCTCAGATTTTCGCATAATATTGAATTTTAAGCAAGTTTTCTTGCATTTTGTTTCGTACTAAAAATCATCGAATTCAGCAATATTTTGACGTTTATCATCCCCTTTTCCTTTATGTGATATAAACAAAATATCATCGAATTAGGCAATGTTTTGCCGTTTTTCCACGTTTTTGTGAATTTTCAGTTTATTGTTATTATTTCATTAAATATACGAGAAAAATTATGCAAGCACATAATTGATCAGATAATAACCTTAAATACTTCATTTTCAATCATCTATTTGTTTCTCGTTAAAATACTGAGTAAGATATTGAAAAGGGGAGAAGTTCTTTTTTTATTGCATATATCGACGTTTCAGCCGGATTAGAACGGTTTTACGTGTACATCTTCCATCGGTAATATAAACCGAAAATCAGGAACATTTTAGTTAATTTTAATGAAAACACATTGATTTTTATCATTTGCATTGGAAGCAACATCTTTATACGTGTTTTTTAGGGTCTAAAAAATACGAAACGTAGCTCTATGATTCGAAGTTAAAATCCTCAAATTTGGTATAATAATGACTTTTGTCACGTATTTCATGTAGTTTGATATTACGTATATATATTCTTTTTTACCAATATTTCGATACTATTTCATGTAGTATCACGATATGTGATTTTGCCTTCAAATCTCAGATTTTCGAATAATATTGCATTTTAAGCAAGTTCATTTAAGCAAGTTAAGCATTTTAAGCAAGTTCTTGCATTTTGTTTCGTACTAAAAATCATCGAATTTAGCAATATTTTGACCTTTTTTCATCCCCTTTTCCTTTATGTGATTTAAACAAAATATCATCGAATTAGGCCGTTTTTCCACGTTTTTGTGAATTTTCAGTTTATTGTTATTAATTCATTATATATACGATAAAAATTATGCAAACACATAATTGATCAGAAAATAACCTTAAATACTTAATTTTCAATCATCTATTTGTTTCTTGTTAAAATACTAAGTAGGATATTGAAAAGGGGAGAAGTTCTGTTTTAATTGCATATATCGACGTTTCAGCCGGATTAGAACGGTTTTACGTGTACATCTTCCATCGGTAATATAAACCGAAAATCAGGAACATTTTAGTTAATTTTAATGAAAACACATTGATTTTTATCATTTGTATTGGAAGCAACATCTTTATACGCCTTTTCTAGGGTCTAAAAAATACGAAACATCGCTCTATGATTCGAAGTTAAAATCTTCAAATTTGGTATATTAATGACTTTTTTCAAGTTTTTCATGTAGTTTGATATTACGTAAATATATTCTTTTTTACCAATATTTCGATACTATTTCATGTATTATCACGATATGTGATTTGGCCTTCAAATCTCAGATTTTCGCATAATATTGCATTTTAAGCAAGTTTTCTTGCATTTTGTTTCGTACTAAAAATCATCGATTTCAGCAATATTTTGACGTTTATCATCCCCTTTTCCTTTATGTGATATTAACAAAATATCATCGAATTAGGCAATGTTTTGCCGTTTTTCCACGTTTTTGTGAATTTTCAGTTTATTGTTATTATTTCATTAAATATACGAGAAAAATTATGCAAGCACATATTGATCAGATAATAACCTTAAATACTTCATTTTCAATCATCTATTTGTTTCTCGTTAAATTGCTGAGTAAGATATTGAAAAGGGGAGAAGTTCTGTTTTTATTGCATATATCGACGTTTCAGCCGGATTAGAACGGTTTTACGTGTACATCTTCCATCGGTAATATAAACCGAAAATCAGGAACATTTTAGTTAATTTTAATGAAAACACATTGATTTTAATCATTTGTATTGGAAGCAACATCTTTATACGTGTTTTTTAGGGTCTAAAAAATACGAAACGTAGCTCTGATTCGAAGTTAAAATCCTCAAATTTGGTATAATAATGACTTTTGTCACGTTTTTCTGTAGTTTGATATTACGTATATATATTCTTTTTTACCAATATTTCGATACTATTTCATGTAGTATCACGATATGTGATTTTGCCTTCAAATCTCAGATTTTCGCATAATATTGAATTTTAAGCAAGTTTTCTTGCATTTTGTTTCGTACTAAAAATCATCGAATTCAGCAATATTTTGACGTTTATCATCCCCTTTTCCTTTATGTGATATAAACAAAATATCATCGAATTAGGCAATGTTTTGCCGTTTTTCCACGTTTTTGTGAATTTTCAGTTTATTGTTATTATTTCATTAAATATACGAGAAAAATTATGCAAGCACATATTGATCAGATAATAACCTTAAATACTTCATTTTCAATCATCTATTTGTTTCTCGTTAAAATGCTGAGTAAGATATTGAAAAGGGGAGAAGTTCTGTTTTTATTGCATATATCGACGTTTCAGCCGGATTAGAACGGTTTTACGTGTACATCTTCCATCGGTAATATAAACCGAAAATCAGGAACATTTTAGTTAATTTTAATGAAAACACATTGATTTTAATCATTTGTATTGGAAGCAACATCTTTTTACGTGTTTTTTAGGGTCTAAAAAATACGAAACGTAGCTCTGATTCGAAGTTAAAATCCTCAAATTTGGTATAATAATGACTTTTGTCACGTTTTTCTGTAGTTTGATATTACGTATATATATTCTTTTTTACCACTATTTCGATACTATTTCATGTAGTATCACGATATGTGATTTTGCCTTCAAATCTCAGATTTTCGCATAATATTGAATTTTAAGCAAGTTTTCTTGCATTTTGTTTCGTACTAAAAATCATCGAATTCAGCAATATTTTGACGTTTATCATCCCCTTTTCCTTTATGTGATATAAACAAAATATCATCGAATTAGGCAATATTTTGCTGTTTTTCCACGTTTTTGTGATTTTTCAGTTTATTGCTATTAATTCATTAAATATACGATAAAAATGCTGCAAACACATAATTGATTAAAAATTAACCTTAAACACTTCATTTTCAATCAACAATTTGTTTCTCGTTAAAATACTGAGTAAGATATTGGAAAGGGGAGACGTTCTGTTTTTATGGCATATATCGACGTTTCAGCCGGATTAGAGCAGTTTTACGTGCACATCTTCCATCGGTAATATAAACGGAAAATCAGGAACATTTTAGTTAATTCTAATGAAAACACATTGATTTTTATCATTTGTATTTGAAACAACATTGTCATATGTCTTTTCTTGGATCTAAATAATACGAAACCTCGCTCTATGATTTGAAGTAAAATCCTCAAATATGGTATTATAGTGACTTTTTTCACTTTATTCATGTAGTGTGATTTTACGTATATATATTCGTTTTTACCAATATTTCGATACTACTTCATGTTTTCTCACGATATGTGATTTGGCCTTCAAATCTCAGATTTTCGCATAATATTGCATTTAAGCAAGTTTTCTTGCATTTTGTTTCGTACTAAAAATCATCGAATTCAGCAATATTTTGACGTTTATCATCCCCTTTTCCTTTATGTGATATAAACAAAATATCATCGAATTAGACAATATTTTGCTGTTTTTCAACGTTATTGTGAATTTTCAGTTTATTGCTATTAATTCATTAAATATACGATAAAAATGATGCAAACACATAATTGATTAGAAATTAACCTTAAACACTTAATTTTCAATCAACTATTTGTTTCTCGTTAAAATACTGAGTAAGATATTGGAAAGGGGAGAAGTTCTGTTTTTATTGCATATATCGACGTTTCAGCCGGATTAGAGCGGTTTTACGTGTACATCTTCCATCGGTAATATATACGGAAAATCAGGAACATTTTAGTTAATTCTAATGAAAACACATTGATTTTTATCAATTGTATTTGAAACAACATTGTCATAGGTCTTTTCTTGGATCTAAGTAATACGAAACCTCGCTCTATGATTTGAAGTTAAGATCCTCAAATATGGTAATATAGTGACTTTTTTCACGTTATTCATTTAGTGTAATTTTACGTAGATATATTCGTTTTTACCAATATTTCGATACTACTTCATGTTTTCTCACGATATGTGATTTGGCCTTCAAATCTCAGAATTTCGCAAATTTTGCATCTTTAAGCAAGTTTTCTTGCACTTTGTTTTGTACTAAAAATCATCGAATTTAGCAATAATTTTACCTTTTTTCATCCCCTTTTCCTTTATGTGATTTAAACAAAATATCATTGAATTAGGCCGTTTTTCCACGTTTTTGTGAATTTTCAGTTTATTGTTATTAATTCATTATATATACGATAAAAATTATGCAAACATATAATTGATCAGAAAATAACCTTAAATACTTCATTTTCAATCATCTATTTGTTTCTCGTTAAAATACTGAGTAGGATATTGAAAAGGGGAGAAGTTCTGTTTTAATTGCATATATCGACGTTTCAGCCGGATTAGAACGGTTTTACGTGTACATCTTCCATCGGTAATATAAACCGAAAATCAGGAACATTTTAGTTAATTTTAATGAAAACACATTGATTTTTATCATTTGTATAAACGATAAAAGGCTTAAGAGAAGGATGCAGAGGCTGAAGAGAATGATGCAGAGGCTTAAGAGAGGGATGCAGAGGCTTAAGAGAGGGATGCAAAGGCTCAAGAGAGTGATTGAGAGGCTCAAGAGAGCGATGCAGAGGCTCAACAGAGTGATTCAAAGACTTACGAGAGTGATGCAGAGGCTTAAGAGAGTGATGCAGAGGCTTAAGAGAGTGATGCAGGGGCTCAAGAGAGGGATGCAGAGGCTCAAGAGAGGGATGCAGAGGCTCTTGAGAGTGATGCAGAGGCTCAAGAGAGGGATGCAGAGGCTGAAGAGAGTGTTGCAATAGCTCAAGAGAGGGATGCAGAGGCTCATGAGAGGAAAATGTGATCCTTCGCCGCTCTCAATAATTGGCATATTTTCCGTATAAAATGTAATCATTTCAAACTGCGAATACGTGCAGAGAGCCAGAATTTGGCTACAAAATATAGCTCAAGGGTCGAATTTGGGATGTTTGGGATATTTTGAAAACTGCAGGGGGGTTTGGCCAAAATGTGACCCATCGCTCCTCTGCTGCAAAATCCATATACAAAAAATATGCTAATTACTGAGAGCAGCGATGTATCACATTTTGCCCAAACCCTCCCTGCAGATTTCAAAATATCCCCAGCATCCCAAATTCGACCCTTGAGCCATATTTTGGAGCCAAATTCTGGCTCTCTGCACGTATTCGCAGTTTTAAATTAGGACTTTTTATACTGAAAAAATGTCATTTACTGAGAGCGGCGATGGATCACATTTTGCCCAAACCCTCCCTGCACTTTTCAAAATATCCAAAACATCCAAAAGTCGACCCTTGAGCCATATTTCGAAGCCAAATTCCTGCTCTCTGCACGTATTCCCAGTTTAAAATTAAGACTTTTTATACCGAAAATATGCCAATTACTGAAAGCGGCGATGGATCACATTTTGCCCAAACCCTCCCTGCACTTTTCAAAATATCCAAAACATCCAAAAGTCGACCCTTGAGCCATATTTCGAAGCCAAATTCCTGCTCTCTGCACGTATTCCCAGTTTAAAATTAAGACTTTTTATACCGAAAATATGCCAATTACTGAAAGCGGCGATGGATCACATTTTGCCCAAACCGTCCCTGTAGTTTTCAAAATATCTCAAACATCCCAAATTCGACCTTTGAGCTATATTTTGGAGCCAAATTCTGGCTCTCTGCACGTATTCCCAGTTTGAAATTACGACTTTTATACTGAAAATATGCCAATCACTGAGAGCAGCGATGGGTCACATTTTGCCCAAACCTCCCTGCAGCTTTCAAAATATCCCAAACATTCCAAATTCGACGCTTGAGACATATTTTGGAGTCAAATTCGGGTTCTCTGCACGTATTCGCAGTTTGAATTTATTTCATTTTATACCGACAATATGCCAATTACTGAGAGCGGCGATGGGTCACATTTTGCCCAAACCCCAATGCAGTTTTCAAAATATCACAAACATCCCAAATTCGACCCTTGAGCTATATTTTGGACCCAAATTCTGGCTCTCGTACGTATTCCCAGTTTGAAATTACGAATTTTTATCCTGAAAATATTCCAATCACTGAAAGCGGCGATGGGTCACATTTTGCCCAAACCCCCCTGCAGTTTTCAAAATATCCCAAACATCCCAAATTCGGCGCTTGAGACATATTTTGTAGTCAAATTCGGGCTCTTTGCACGTATTCGCAGTTTGAAATTATTTAACTTTATTCCGACAATATGCCAATTAATGAGGGCGGCGATGGGTCACATTTTTCCCAAACCCCCCTGCAGTTTTCAAAATATCGCAAACATCCCAAATTCGACCCTTGAGCTATATTTTGGAGCCAAATTCTGGCTGTCTGCAAGTATTCGCAGTTTGAAATTACGACTTTTTATACCGAAAGAATGCCAATTACTGAGAGCAGCTATGTATCACATTTTGCCCAAACCCTCCCTGCAGTTTTCAAAATAACTAAAACATCCCAAATTCGACCCTTGATCGTAATTTTAGAGCCAAATTCTGACTCTCTGCACGTATTCGCAGTTTGAAATTACGAATTTTTATACCGAAATTAAGTCAATAATTAAAAGCTGCGATAGGTCACATTTTGCCAAAACCCCCGTGCAGTTTTCAAAATTTCCCAAACATCCCAAATTCGACCCTTGAGCTATATTTTGTAACCAAATTCTGGCTCTCTGCACGTATTCGCAGTTTGAAATGACTACTTTTTATACGGAAAATAAGCCAATTATTGAGCGCGGCGAAGGATCACATTTTGAAGAGAGTGATGCAGAGGCTGAAGAGAGTGATGCAGAGGCTTAAGAGAGGGATGCAGAGGTTCAAGAGAGGGATGCAGAGGCTCAAGAGAGGGATGCAGAGGCTCAAGAGAAGGATGCAGAGGCTCAAGAGAGGGATGCAGAGGCTCTTGATAGTGATGCAGAGGCTCAAGAGAGGGATGCAGAGGCTCATGTGAGGGATGCAGGAGTTCAAGAGAGGGATGCAGAGGCTGAAGAGAATGATGCAGAGGTTGAATTTTGGAGCCAAATTCTGGCTGTCTGCACGTATTCGCAGTTTGAAATTTCGACTTTTTATACCGAAAAAATGCCAATTACTGAGAGTGTCGGAAAATCCGACACCATTTAATATATCATACAGACAGATAAGAGCTGTGTTGTATAAACAAGTTACCCATAGAAAACGTAACTTGTAGTGGAATTACCGTCTATAGAAAACGGGATATCATCACCACACACTATTATAATTCACCACCTATTATGGTGGGAATTATTCTTAAATACATTAGTCTTTGGACTTTACCATCATAAAAATATCTTATATAAATTAACTTAATTATCAATATTAAAGTAGAGTAAATGTGACCCTTCTATCACTTTCTGAGTTGTGGACAATGTAAGCCAGGCGTCAGAGAGTGGGGAAGGAGGCAGCCATTGTTGTGTCACCTCCGAGACGTGTGGAGCAAATTTGGCTCCTATCATATCTGGACAATGTCGGCCAGGCGTCAATAGTATGGAGTGTTAGATGCAGCCATTGTTGAGACTAGACCAGAGGCTCACACGGGAGCAAATTCGGCTCCTGTTAATTTACTTGGACGTAGTGTTATGGAAACCAGAAGTGTACCATTATCAACACGCTGTCTACAAATTCAAGTTAAGTGTTCTTTCCAAAACCCATTATCTATCATTAGTGGCCATTAATGTCATTGGGTAGGGTTGGCCGGTTAGAACGCGAAATCGCCTCATACTAAAGGTAATTAAGCCAGGTCTTTATTGTTCCATGTACAGTTTTCTCTGATATAGCTTGTCATATATAGGATTCTGGCTTCACAGCTAGCGCACTTTTGACAGGTCAAGACGAGGAAGATTTTGTGCACCAGTTACTGGGTGATATGGAAGCTACCTCAAAGAGGATAATTTGGTGTCTACACCCTAGTTATACCTGGTGGACTAGCCTGCTGTACTATAAGATAAGGAACCTCTTCAATGTATGTAGTTAATTCTGTAGTTTGATTGGCTGCATATATATAAACTAATAAACCCCCCCTAATGTGTAGAGGATCGATTTGTGAGATTATGAGATTATTGCAGAAATACAGTCCACTTATCATCATACAAATTGCTATCGAAGTATATAAATTAACGTAAATATAAATTCATATAAATCAAATAAATATAAATCTCACAGGTCAGTTCCCACATTATTTGGTCCTTCGAACCGGATTATTCGGTCCTTTGAACCCACATTTGGTCATCTTAGTACCGGATGAACCAGTTAACCAGTGGATTCATTAAATATACTAGTGCAGTGTTATTTAAACAAAGACCAGCCAGTCAAAGACAGCGCCTCGTGGGAGCTCACGAGCCCCCCTCAACTGAGTTCAGCTTCGTCAGCGGTTTCATGTACACCCACAGAGATTTGGTGGCGTGTTATTCTGTGAAATGACAGCGCTAATATAGAAGCCAGCCAAATTAGTGGCTGTGTCCTCGCAAGATTGTTCACGGATTTTGTGGTGTTACATTTCGCGAAAGATTATCTACGAATTTTGTGGACTTTATTTCGCGAGGTCACTAATAATATTTAATACTTCTAGATAATATTAGAAGTTTTATAGAGGCTATTATCAATAATTGTGTATATTATTTCTCCAAAATAGAGAATTATTTAATATAAATTGCACTAGTGATCACAGTATAATATTTACTAATTGCCAACCCACAACAGGGTAGGATATGACTAGTTGAACTATTATCGTTCATCCTAGTCCCATTATTACCATAGTCAGTTGTACTATATTGATCAACCTAACACCATTAATGAATGGTGTAGACCCTATTTTGGGTGTAATTTTTATCAACTCGAATTGAGTTGTATATATAATAATTTACTTATGATAATTACACCTTTGAGTGATTAATTAGTGTCTCTTCCATCCTAGGGTGATATAGAAGAGCTAACCTAAAGGTACTTCCAGTGACACTGGTTTATCACTCAAATCATTAGTGTGTATGATTGTATATATATAATGTGTATTAATTTTAAGTGCTAACCTCTAGTAGAGGTAGGATTATTGCCTAGTGAGTTCAGAATTTACCCTAGGCTACCATTAGAGCTTGTTCAGTATTATGAGCAGCCCAAGTACAAGCCCCACAAGGCTTGGCCAACGAGCCAGTATGGATAATGCAGGGAGAATGAAAAGAACCCTTGCAGGTCTTAAAGGCCACTTAACAAGACAGATCAAGAAATGTGAAGATTTGTCACAACAATCTCAAGTTGATTATGCTGACCTGGAAAGCTATTATCAAGCAGCTGCAGGTAAATTTGAGCAAATCAAATGCCAAATGGCTGTCCTTGTGGGGACAGACTACTACCATCGATTCATCGGTAGCCCTACTAAATATCAGGGCATAACCATGTTAAACTCTGCAGGAGGTAAATTACTCTCAGGCCCAGTATCCAGCCTGAGGAGACCTATGCCTGCAGATAAACAATACCAGTAGAAATCTAAATTTGTCAGCTGATTATATTTCTCCAGTAGCATTATACAAAGGAGATTACAGCTGACTATAGTAACAGAGGTTGATGTTAGTATCATCATTTGAAGCTGGAGATGAGTTCATGAGGCCTCAGTGGCAAATCAGTGAACAGTAGCCTAAAACAGCTACAAGTCACTGCGACCAATGTCACTGAACCCACTGCAGTCTCAGAACCATACTTTGCTTTAATGATGAGCTATTCAATCTTCTGAATCAATTAACTAAATTAAACCCCAATAAATCTGATGACTGATTTGATACATTTATTATTTAATCAAGATGTATTCCATGGGCCTCAGTGTTTATATATCAGTGACCAGTTACCTGAACAAACTTCAAGTTATATCTAATGTCACTGATCTCACTGCAGTCCCTGAATCATACTTGACTGTAGTACTTGATCACATTCAGTCTTCTGGGTTAAATAATATGTAATAAGGCTTGAATATTAGCCTTTCAAGAGTTGACAGGGAAATGAAATCGCATTAGACTTCTAACCCCTGCAACTCTAGTACGGGACATCCGTCCTGTACGAACAGACACACAAATGTGTGATTACTAACTACTAACATCAAATCTAATAATTCGAAGGAGGAGTATCGGTGTTCGTCTGTTCTAAATAGGACTTCGACCCGTGAGCAGCCCCTGGGGAATTATGTCGGAAAATTCGACACCATTTAATATATCATACAGACAGATAAGAGCTGTGTTGTATAAACAAGTTACCCATAGAAAACGTAACTTGTAGTGGAATTACCGTCTATAGAAAACGGGATATCATCACCACACACTATTATAATTCACCACCTATTATGGTGGGAATAATTCTTAAATACATTAGTCTTTGGACTTTACCATCATAAAAACATCTTATATAAATTAACTTAATTATCAATATTAAAGTAGAGTAAATGTGACCCTTCTATCACTTTCTGAGTTGTGGACAATGTAAGCCAGGCGTCAGAGAGTGGGGAAGGAGGCAGCCATTGTTGTGTCACCTCCGAGACGTGTGGAGCAAATTTGGCTCCTATCATATCTGGACAATGTCGGCCAGGCGTCAATAGTATGGAGTGTTAGATGCAGCCATTGTTGAGACTAGACCAGAGGCTCACACGGGAGCAAATTCGGCTCCTGTTAATTTACTTGGACGTAGTGTTATGGAAACCAGAAGTGTACCATTATCAACACGCTGTCTACAAATTCAAGTTAAGTGTTCTTTCCGAAACCCATTATCTATCATTAGTGGCCATTAATGTCATTGGGTAGGGTTGGCCGGTTAGAACGCGAAATCGCCTCATACTAAAGGTAATTAAGCCAGGTCTTTATTGTTCCATGTACAGTTTTCTCTGATATAGCTTGTCATATATAGGATTCTGGCTTCACAGCTAGCGCACTTTTGACAGGTCAAGACGAGGAAGATTTTGTGCACCAGTTACTGGGTGATATGGAAGCTACCTCAAAGAGGATAATTTGGTGTCTACACCCTAGTTATACCTGGTGGACTAGCCTGCTGTACTATAAGATAAGGAACCTCTTCAATGTATGTAGTTAATTCTGTAGTTTGATTGGCTGCATATATATAAACTAATAAACCCCCCCTAATGTGTAGAGGATCGATTTGTGAGATTATGAGATTATTGCAGAAATACAGTCCACTTATCATCATACAAATTGCTATCGAAGTATATAAATTAACGTAAATATAAATTCATATAAATCAAATAAATATAAATCTCACAGGTCGGTTCCCACAGAGAGCAGCGATGGATCACCTTTTGCCCAAACCCTAACTGCAATTTTCAAAATATCCAAAACATAACAATATTCGACGCTTGAGCAATATTTTTTAGCCAAATTCTGGCTCTCTGCACGTATTCGCAGTTTGAAATTACGACTTTTTATACCGAAAATATACCAATTACTGAAAGCGGCGATGGATCACATTTTGCCCAAACACTCCCTGCAGTTTTCAAAATATCCCAAACATCCCAAATTCGACGCTTAAGTCATATTTTGGAGCCAAATTCTGGCACTCTGCATGTATTCGCAGTTTGAAATTACGACTTTTTATACTGAAAATATGCCAATTACTGAGAGCGGCGTTGGATCACATTTTGCCCAAACCCTCCCTGCAGCTTGCCAAATATCCCAATCATCCCAAATTCGAACTTTGATCCTAGTTTTGGAGCCAAATTCTGACTCTCTTCACGTATTCGCAGTTTGAAATTACGACTTTTTATACCGAAAATATACCAATTACTGAAAGCGGCGATGGATCACATTTTGCCCAAACACTCCCTGCAGTTTTCAAAAAATCCAAAACATCCCAAATTCGACGCTTGAGTCATATTTTGTAGCCAAATTCTGGCTCTCTGCACGTATTCGCAGTTTGAATTTACGACTTTTTATACTGAAAATATGCCAATTACTGAAAGCAGCGATGGGTCACATTTTGCCCAAACCCCCATGCAGGTTTCATAATATCCCAAACATCCCAAATTCGATCCTTGAGCCATATTTTGGAGCCGAATTCTGGCTCTCTGCACGTATTCGCCGTTTGAAATTACGACTTTTTATACCAAAAATATGCTAATTACTGAGAGCAGCGATGGATCACATTTTGCCCAAACCCTCCCTGCAGTTTGCAAAATATCCCAAACATCCAAAATTCGACCCTTGAGCTATATTTTTGAACCAAATTCTGGCTTTCTCCACGTACTCGCAGTTTGAAATTATGACATTTTATACCGAAAATATGACAATTACAGAGAGCGGCGATGGATCACATTTTGCCCAAATTCTCCCTGCAGCTTGCCAAATATCCCAATCATCCCAAATTCGACCTTTGATCCTAATTTTGGAGCCAAATTCTGACTCTGTTCACGTATTCGCAGTTTGAAATTACGACTTTTTATACCGAAAATATACCAATTACTATAAGCGGCGATGGATCACATTTTGCCCAAACACTCCCTGCAGTTTTCAAAATATTCCAAACATACGAAATTCGACGCTTGAGTCATATTTTGTAGCCAAATTCTGGCTCTCTGCACTCTATTCGCAGTTTGAAATTACGACTTTTTATACCGAAAATATGTTAATTACTGAGAGCGACGATGGATCACATTTTGCCCTAACCCTTCCTGCAGTTTTCAAAATATCCCAAACATCCTAAATTCCAAGCTTGAGCCATATTTTGGAGCCATATTCTGGCTTTCTGAACGTATTCGCAGTTTGAAATTATTTCATTTTATACTGAAAATATGCCAATTACTGTAAGCAGCGATGGGACACATTTTGCCCAAACCCCCCTGCAGTTTGCAAAATATCCCCAACATCCCAAATTCGACTCTTGAGCCATATTTTGGAGCCAAATTCTGGCTCTCTGCAAGTATTCGCAGTTTGAAATTACGACTTTTTATACTTTTTTTTTGAGATATATACAAGAGTTGTTACATTCTATTACAGCCACTAGTACGCGTAGCGTTTCGGGCAGGTCCCTTGAATACGATCCCCTGCCGCGAAGACTCGTTTTTTCATCCAAGTACACATTTTACTGTTGCGTAAACAGAGGTTACAGTTAAGGAATTGCGCCCAGTAAATCCTCCTAGGCCAGGATACGAACCCATGACATAGCGCAAGCAGGTGTCTTACCACTATACCACGGAGACTGTAAATCCAAAATCCATATACAAAAAATATGCTAATTACTGAGAGCAGCGATGGATCACATTTTGCCCAAACCCTCCCTGCAGATTTCAAAATATCCCCAGCATCCCAAATTTGACCCTTGAGACATATTTTGGAGCCAAATTCTGGCTCTCTGCACGTATTCGCAGTTTGAAATTTCGACTTTTTACGCCGAAAAAATGCCATTTACTGAGAGCAGCGATGGATCACATTTTCCCCAAACCCTCCCTGCAGCTTTCAAAATATCCCAAACATTCCAAATTCGACGCTTGAGACATATTTTGGAGTCAAATTCGGGTTCTCTGCACGTATTCGCAGTTTGAATTTATTTCATTTTATACCGACAATGTGCCAATTACTGAGAGCGGCGATGGGTCACATTTTGCCCAAACCCCAATGCAGTTTTCAAAATATCACAAACATCCCAAATTCGACCCTTGAGCTATATTTTGGACCCAAATTCTGGCTCTCGTACGTATTCCCAGTTTGAAATTACGAATTTTTATCCTGAAAATATTCCAATCACTGAAAGCAGCGATGGGTCACATTTTGCCCAAACCCCCCTGCAGTTTTCAAAATATCCCAAACATCCCAAATTCGGCGCTTGAGACATATTTTGTAGTCAAATTCGGGCTCTTTGCACGTATTCGCAGTTTGAAATTATTTAACTTTATTCCGACAATATGCCAATTAATGAGAGCGGCGATGGGTCACATTTTGCCCAAACCCCCCTGCAGTTTTCAAAATATCGCAAACATCCCAAATTCGACCCTTGAGCTATATTTTGGAGCCAAATTCTGGCTGTCTGCAAGTATTCGCAGTTTGAAATTACGACTTTTTATACCGAAAGAATGCCAATTACTGAGAGCAGCTATGTATCACATTTTGCCCAAACCCTCCCTGCAGTTTTCAAAATAACTAAAACATCCCAAATTCGACCCTTGATCGTAATTTTAGAGCAAAATTCTGACTCTCTGCACGTATTCGCAGTTTGAAATTACGAATTTTTATACTGAAAATAAGTCAATAATTAAAAGCAGCGATAGGTCACATTTTGCCAAAACCCCCGTGCAGTTTTGAAAATTTCCCAAACATCCCAAATTCGACCCTTGAGCTTTATTTTGTAACCAAATTCTGGCTCTCTGCACGTATTCGCAGTTTGAAATGACTACTTTTTATACGGAAAATAAGCCAATTATTGAGCGCGGCGAAGGATCACATTTTGAAGAGAGTGATGCAGAGGCTGAAGAGAGTGATGCAGAGGCTTAAGAGAGGGATGCAGAGGTTCAAGAGAGGGATGCAGAGGCTCAAGAGAGGGATGCAGAGGCTCAAGAGAAGGATGCAGAGGCTCAAGAGATGGATGCAGAGGCTCTTGATAGTGATGCAGAGGATCAAGAGAGGGATGCAGAGGCTCATGTGAGGGATGCAGGAGTTCAAGAGAGGGATGCAGAGGCTGAAGAGAATGATGCAGAGGCTGAATTTTGGAGCCAAATTCTGGCTGTCTGCACGTATTCGCAGTTTGAAATTTCGACTTTTTATACCGAAAAAATGCCAATTACTGAGAGCGGCGATGGATCACCTTTTGCCCAAACCCTAACTGCAATTTTCAAAATATCCAAAACATAACAATATTCGACGCTTGAGCAATATTTTTTAGCCAAATTCTGGCTCTCTGCACGTATTCGCAGTTTGAAATTACGACTTTTTATACCGAAAATATACCAATTACTGAAAGCGGCGATGGATCACATTTTGCCCAAACACTCCCTGCAGTTTTCAAAATATCCCAAACATCCCAAATTCGACGCTTGAGTCATATTTTGGAGCCAAATTCTGGCACTCTGCATGTATTCGCAGTTTGAAATTACGACTTTTTATACTGAAAATATGCCAATTACTGAGAGCGGCGATGGATCACATTTTGCCCAAACCCTCCCTGCAGCTTGCCAAATATCCCAATCATCCCAAATTCGAACTTTGATCCTAATTTTGGAGCCAAATTCTGACTCTCTTCACGTATTCGCAGTTTGAAATTACGACTTTTTATACCGAAAATATACCAATTACTGAAAGCGGCGATGGATCACATTTTGCCCAAACACTCCCTGCAGTTTTCAAAAAATCCCAAACATCCCAAATTCGACGCTTGAGTCATATTTTGTAGCCAAATTCTGGCTCTCTGCACGTATTCGCAGTTTGAAATAACGACTTTTTATACCGAAAATATGTTAATTACTGTGAAGGACGATGGATCACATTTTGCCCAAACCCTCCCTGCAGTTTTCAAAATATCGCAAACATCCCAAATTCGACCCTTCAGCCTCATTTTGGAGCCAAATTCTGGCTCTCTGCACGTATTCGCAGTTTGAAATTACGACTTTTTATACTGAAAATATGCCAATTACTGAAAGCAGCGATGGGTCACATTTTGCCCAAACCCCCATGCAGGTTTCATAATATCCCAAACATCCCAAATTCGATCCTTGAGCCATATTTTGGAGCCGAATTCTGGCTCTCTGCACGTATTCGCCGTTTGAAATTACGACTTTTTATACCAAAAATATGCTAATTACTGACAGCAGCGATGGATCACATTTTGCCCAAACCCTCCCTGCTGTTTGCAAAATATCCCAAACATCCAAAATTCGACCCTTGAGCTATATTTTTGAACCAAATTCTGGCTTTCTCCACGTACTCGCAGTTTGAAATTACGACTTTTTATACCGAAAATATGACAATTACAGAGAGCGGCGATGGATCACATTTTGCCCAAACCCTCCCTGCAGCTTGCCAAATATCCCAATCATCCCAAATTCGACCTTTGATCCTAATTTTGGAGCCAAATTCTGACTCTGTTCACGTATTCGCAGTTT
The DNA here is from genome assembly GCF_040958095.1 of Procambarus clarkii. NCBI lineage: Eukaryota > Metazoa > Arthropoda > Malacostraca > Decapoda > Cambaridae > Procambarus > Procambarus clarkii. The sequence continues at coordinate 43,331,705 of NC_091179.1, read as the reverse complement.
GAAATTACGACTTTTTATACCGAAAATATACCAATTACTATAAGCGGCGATGGATCACATTTTGCCCAAACACTCCCTGCAGTTTTCAAAATATTCCAAACATCCGAAATTCGACGCTTGAGTCATATTTTGTAGCCAAATTCTGGCTCTCTGCACGTATTCGCAGTTTGAAATTACGACTTTTTATACCGAAAATATGTTAATTACTGAGAGCGACGATGGATCACATTTTGCCCTAACCCTTCCTGCAGTTTTCAAAATATCCCAAACATCCTAAATTCCAAGCTTGAGCCATATTTTGGAGCCATATTCTGGCTTTCTGAACGTATTCGCAGTTTGAAATTATTTCATTTTATACTGAAAATATGCCAATTACTGCAATCAGCGATGGGACACATTTTGCCCAAACCCCCCTGCAGTTTGCAAAATATCCCCAACATCCCAAATTCGACTCTTGAGCCATATTTTGGAGCCAAATTCTGGCTCTCTGCAAGTATTCCCAGTTTGAAATTACGACTTTTTATACCGAAAATATGCCAATTACTGAAAGCAGCGATGGATCACATTTTGCCCAAACCCTCCCTGCAGTTTTCAAAATATCCCAAACATCCCAAATTCGACCCTTGAGCTATATTTTGGAGCCAAATTCTGGCTCTCCGTACGTATTCCCAGTTTGAAATTACGAATTTTTATACTGAAAATATGCCAATCACTGAAACCAGCGATGGGTCACATTTTCCCCAAACCCCCATGCAGTTTTCAAAATGATCCAAACATCCCAAATTCGACGCTTGAGACATATTTTGGAGTCAAATTCGGGCTCTCTGCACTTATTCGCAGTTTGAAATTATTTCATTTCATACCGATAATATGCCAATTACTGAGAGCGGCGATGGGTCACATTTTGCCAAAACCCCCTCTGCAGATTTCAAAACATCCCAAACATCCCAAATTCGATCCTTGAGCTATATTTTGGAGCCAAATTCTGGCTGTCTGAACGTATTCGCAATTTGAAATTACGACTTTTTTTACCTAAAAAATGCCTATTACTGAGAGCGGCGATGTATCACATTTTACCCAAACCCTCCCTGCAGTTTTCAAAATACCCCAAACATCCCAAATTCGAACCTTGATCGTAATTTTGGAGCCAAATTCTGAGTCTCTGCACGTATTCGGAGTTTGAAATTACGAATTTTTATACTGAAAATATGCCAATAACTAAAGGCAGCGATAGGTCACATTTTGCCCAAACCCCCCTGAAACAAATAGTTTATTGAAAATGAAGTGTTTAAGGTTAATTTCTAATCAATTTGTGTTTGCATCATTTTTATCGTATATTTAATGACTTAATAGCAATAAACTGAAAATTCACAAAAACGTGGAAAAACAGCAAAATATGGCCTAATTCGATGATATTTTGTTTATATCACATAAAGGAAAAGGGGATGTAAACGTCAAAATATTGCTGAATTCGATGATTTTTAGTACGAAACAAAATGTAAGAAAATTTGCTTAAAATGCAATATTATGCGAAAATCTGAGATTTGAAGGCCAAATCACATATCGTGATACTACATAAAATAGTATCGAAATATTGTTAAAAATGAATATATTTACGTAATATCAAACTACATGAAAAACGTGAAAAAAGTCATTATTATACCAAATTTGAGGATTTTAACTTCGTATCATAGAGCGACGTTTCGTATTTTTTAGACCCTAGAAAACACGTATAAAGATACATAAAGCTTCCAATACAAATGATAAAAATCAATGTGTTTTCATTAAAATTAACTAAAACTTTCCTGATTTTTGCTTTATATTACCGATGGAAGATGTACACGTAAAACCGTTCTAATCCGGCTGAAACGTCGATATATGCAATAAAAACAGAACTTCTCCCCTTTCCAATATCTTTCTCAGTATTTTAACGAGAAACAAATAGTTGATTGAAAATGAAGTGTTTAAGGTTAATTTCTAATCAATTTGTGTTTTCATCATTTTTATCGTATATTTAATGAATTAATAGCAATAAACTGAAAATTCACAAAAACGTAGAAAAACAGCAAAATATTGCCTAATTCGATGATATTTTGTTCATATCACATAAAGGAAAAGGAGATGATAAACGTCAAAATATTGCTGAATTCAATAATTTTTAGTACGAAACAAAATGCAAGAAAACTTGCTTAAAATGCAATATTATGCGAAAATCTGATATTTGAAAGCCAAATCACATATCGTGATACTACATGAAATAGTATCGAAATATTGTTAAAAATGTAACATTATTTGCGTAATATCAAACTACATGAAAAACGTGTAAAAAGTCATTATTATACCAAATTTGAGGATTTTAACTTCGAATCATAGAGCGACGTTTCGTATTTTTTAGACCCTAGAAAAGATGTATGTATAAAGATGTTGCTTCCAATACAAATGATAAAAATCAATATGTTTTCATTAAAATTAATTAAAATGTTCCTGATTTTCGGTTTATATTACCGATGGAAGATGTACACGTAAAACCGTTCTAATCCGGCTGAAACGTCGATGTATGCAATAAAATCAGAACTTCTTCCCTTTTCAATATCTTACTCAGTATTTTAACGAGAAACAAATAGATGATTGAAAATGAAGTATTTAAGGTTATTATCTGATCAATTATGTGTTTGCATAATTTTTCTCGTATATTTAATGAAATAATAACAATAAACTGAAAATTCACAAAAACGTGGAAAAACGGCAAAATATTGCCTAATTCGATGATATTTTGTTTATACCACATAAAGGAAAAGGGGATGATAAACGTCAAAATATTGCTAAATTCGATGATTTTTAGTACAAAACAAAATGAAAGAAAACATGCTTATAAATGCAAAATTTGCGAAATTTTGAGATTTGAAGGCCAAATCACATATCGTTAGAAAACATGAAGTAGTATCGAAATATTGGTAAAAACGAATATATATACGTAAAATCACACTACATGAATAACGTGAAAAAAGTCAGTATATTACCATATTTAAGGATTTTAACTTCAAATCATAGAGCGAGGTTACGTTTTATTTAGATCCAAGAAAAGACATATGACAATGTTGTTTTAAATACAAATGATAAAAATCAATGTGTTTTCATTAGAATTAACTAAAATGTTCCTGATTTTCCGTTTATATTACCGATGGAAGATGTACACGTAAAACCGCTCTAATCCGGCTGAAACGTCGATATATGCAATAAAAACAGAACTTCTCCCCTTTCCAATATCTTTCTCAGTATTTTAACAAGAAACAAATAGTTGATTGAAAATGAAGTGTTTAAGGTTAATTTCTAATCAATTTGTGTTTGCATCATTTTTATCGTATATTTAATGAATTAATAGCAATAAACTGAAAATTCACAAAAACGTAGAAAAACAGCAAAATATTGCCTAATTCGATGATATTTTGTTCATATCACATAAAGGAAAAGGAGATGATAAACGTCAAAATATTGCTGAATTCGATAATTTTTAGTACGAAACAAAATGCAAGAAAACTTGCTTAAAAATGTAAAATTTGCAAAATTGTGAGATTTGAAGGCCAAATCACATATCGTGAGAAAACATGAAGTAGTATCGAAATATTGGTAAAAACAAATATATATACGTAAAATCACACTACATGAATAACGTGAAAAAAGTCACTATATTACCATATTTGAAGGATTTTAACTTCAAATCATAAAGCGAGGTTTCGTATTATTTAGATCCAAGAAAAGACATATGACAATGTTGTTTCAAATACAAATGATAAAAATCAATGTGTTTTCATTGGAATTAACTAAAATGTTCCTGATTTTCCGCTTATATTACCGATGGAAGATGTACACGTAAAACCGCTCTAATCCGGCTAAAACGTCGATATATGCAATAAAAACAGAACTTTCTCCCCTTTCCAATATCTTACTCAGTATTTTAACGAGAAACAAATAGTTTATTGAAAATGAAGTGTTTAAGGTTAATTTCTAATAAATTATGTGTTTGCATCATTTATATCGTTTTTTTAATGAATTAATAGCAATAAACTGAAAATTCACAAAAACGTGGAAAAACAGAAAAATATTGCCTAATTTGATGACATTTTGTTTATATCACATAAAGGAAAAGGGGATGATAAACGTCAAAATATTGCTGAATTCGAAGATTTTTAGTTCGAAACAAAATGCAAGAAAACTTGCTTAAAATGCAATATTATGCGAAAATCTGATATTTGAAAGCCAAATCACATATCGTGATACTACATGAAATAGTATCGAAATATTGTTAAAAATGTAACATTATTTGCGTAATATCAAACTACATGAAAAACGTGAAAAAAGTCATTATTATACCAAATTTGAGGATTTTAACTTCGAATCATAGAGCGACGTTTCGTATTTTTTAGACCCTAGAAAAGATGTATAAAGATGTTGCTTCCAATACAAATGATAAAAATCAATGTGTTTTCATTAAAATTAATTAAAATGTTCCTGATTTTCGGTTTATATTACCGATGGAAGATGTACACGTAAAACCGTTCTAATCCGGCTGAAATGTCGATGTATGCAATAAAATCAGAACTTCTTCCCTTTTCAATATCTTACTCAGTATTTTAACGAGAAACAAATAGATGATTGAAAATGAAGTATTTAAGGTTATTATCTGATCAATTATGTGTTTGCATAATTTTTCTCGTATATTTAATGAAATATTAACAATAAACTGAAAATTCACAAAAACGTGGAAAAACGGCAAAATATTGCCTAATTCGATGATATTTTGTTTATATCACATAAAGGAAAAGGGGATGATAAACGTCAAAATACTGCTGAATTCGATGATTTTTAGTACGAAACAAAATGCAAGAAAACTTGCTTAAAATGCAATATTATGCGAAAATCTGAGACTTGAAGGCTAAATCACATATCGTGATACTACATAAAATAGTATCGAAATATTGGTAAAAATGAATATATTTACGTAATATCAAATTACATAAAAAACGTGAAAAAAGTCATTATTATACCAAATTTGAGGATTTTAACTTCGAATCATAAAGCGACGTTTCGCATTTTTTAGCCCCTAGAAAAGACGTATAAAGATGTTGCTTCCAATACAAATGATAAAAATCAATGTGCTTTCATTCAAATTAACTAAAATGTTTCTGATTTTCGGTTTATATTACCGATGGAAGATGTACACGTAAAACGTTCTAATCTGGCTGAAACGTCGATATATGCAATAAAAACATAATATAACGTGAAAAAAGTCACTATATTACCATATTTGAGGATTTTACTTCAAATCATAAAGCGAGGTTTCGTATTATTAAGATTAATGCAGAGGCTCATGAGAATGATGTAGAGGCTTAAGAGAGGGATGCAGAGGCTCAAGAGAATGATGCAGAGGCTCAAGAGAGTGATGCAGAGGATCAAGGGAGGGATGCAGAGGCTTAAGAGAGTGATGCAGAGGCTCAAGAGAGTGATGCAGAGGCTCAAGAGTGTGATGTAGAGGCTCAAGAGAGTGATGCAGAGTCTCAAAAGAGTGATGCAGAATATCATGAGAGTGATGCAGAGGCTCAAGAGAGTGATGCAGAGGATGAAGAGAGGTAAGCAGAGGCTTAAGAGAATGATGCAGAGGCCGAAGAGAGTTATGAAGAGGCTAAAGAGAGTGATGCAGAGGCTGAAGAGAGTGTTGCAGAGGCTCAGGAGAGAGATACAGAGGCTCAAGAGAGTGATGCAGAGGCTTAGGAGAGGGCTGCAGAGCCTCAAGAGATTGATGAAGAGGCTCAAGAGAGTGATGCAGAGGCTCAAGAGAGTGATGCAGAGGCTCAAGAAAGTGATGCAGTGGCTCAAGAGAGTGATGCAGAGGCTTAAGAGAGGGATGCAAAGGCTCAAGCGAGTGATGCAGAGGGTCTAGAGAGTGATGCAGAGGCTCAAGAGAGTGATGCAGACGCTCAAGAGAGTGATGCAGAGGCTCAAGAGAGGTATGCAGAGGCTTACGAGAGTGATGCAGAGGCTCAAGAGAGTGATGCAGAGGCTTATGAGAGGGATGCAGATGCTCAAGAGAGTGATGCACAGGCTCAAGAGAGGGATGCAGAGGCTCAGGAGAGTGATTCAGAGGATTACGAGAGTGATGCAGAGGCTTATAGAGTGATGCAGAGGCTTAAGAGAGGGATGCAGAGGCTGAAGAGAGTGATGCAGAGGCTTAAGAGAGGGATGCAGATGCTCAAGAGAGTGATGCAGAGGCTGAAGAGAGTGATGCAGAGGCTTAAGAGAGGGATGCAGAGGCTCAAGAGAGGGATGCAGGGGCTCAAGAGAGGGATGCAGAGGCTCAATAGAGGGATGCAAGGGCTCAAGAGATTGATGGAGAGGCTCAAGAGAGTGATTCAGAGGTTTACAAGAGTGATGCAGAGGCTGAAGAGAGTGTTGCAGAGGCTGAAGAGAGTGTTGCAGAGGCTCAAGAGAGGGATACAGAGGCTGAAGAGAGTGATGCAGAGACTCAAGAGAGTTATGCAGAGGCTCATTAGAGTGATGCAGAGGCTTACGAGAGTGATGCAGAGGCTCAAGAAAGGGATGCAGAGGCTTAAGAGAGTTATGCAAAGGCTCAGGAGAGGGATGCAGAGGCTCATGAGAGGGATGCAGGAGTTCAGGAGAGGGATGCAGAAGCTTAAGAGAGTGATGCAGAGGCTGAAGAGAGTGTTGCAGAGGCTCAAGAGAGGGATGCAGAGGCTCAAGAGAGTGATGCAGAGGCTTAAGAGAGTGATGCAGAGGCTGAAGAGAGTGTTGCAGAGGTTTAGGAGAGGGCTGCAGAGGCTCAAGAGATTGATGAAGAGGCTCAAGAGAGTGATGCAGAGGCTCAAGAGAGTGATGCAGAGGCTCAAGAAAGTGATGCAGTGGCTCAAGAGAGTGATGCAGAGGCTTAAGAGAGGGATGCAGAGGCTCAAGCGAGTGATGCAGAGGGTCAAGAGAGTGATGCAGAGGCTCAAGAGAGTGATGCAGAGGCTCAAGAGAGTGATGTAGAGGCTCAAGAGAGGTATGCAGAGGCTTTAGAGAGTGATGCAGAGGCTCAAGAGAGTGATGCAGAGGCTTATGAGAGGGATGCCGATGCTCAAGAGAGTGATGCACAGGCTCAAGAGAGGGATGCAGAGGCTCAAGAGAGTGATTCAGAGGATTACGAGAGTGATGCAGAGGCTTATAGAGTGATGCAGAGGCTTAAGAGAGGGATGCAGAGGCTGAAGAGAGTGATGCAGAGGCTTAAGAGAGGGATGCAGAAGCTCATGAGAGTGATGCAGAGGCTGAAGAGAGTGATGCAGAGGCTTACGAGAGGGATGCAGAGGCTCAAGAGAGGGATGCAGGGGCTCAAGAGAGGGATGCAGAGGCTCAATAGAGGGATGCAGGGGCTCAAGAGATTGATGGAGAGGCTCAAGAGAGTGATTCAGAGGTTTACAAGAGTGATGCAGAGGCTGAAGAGAGTGTTGCAGAGGCTGAAGAGAGTGTTGCAGAGGCTCAAGAGAGGGATACAGAGGCTGAAGAGAGTGATGCAGAGACTCAAGAGAGTTATGCAGAGGCTCCTTAGAGTGATGCAGAGGCTTACGAGAGTGATGCAGAGGCTCAAGAAAGGGATGCAGAGGCTTAAGAGAGTTATGCAAAGGCTCAGGAGAGGGATGCAGAGGCTCATGAGAAGGATGCAGGAGTTCAAGAGAGGGATGCAGAGCCTTACGAGAGAGATGCAGAGGCTCAAGAGAGTGATGCAGAGGCTAAAAAGAGTTGTGCTGAGGCTCAAGAGAGTGATGCAGAGGATCATGAGAGTGATGCAGAGGCTCAAGAGAGTGATGCAGAGGATCAAGAGAGGTAAGCAGAGGCTTAAGAGAGTGATGCAGAGACTCAGGAGAGTCATGCAGAGGCTCATTAGAGTGATGCAGAGGCTTACGAGAGTGATGCAGAGGCTCAAGAGAGGGATGCAGAGGTTTAAGAGAGTGATGCAAAGGCTCAGGAGAGCGATGCAGAGGCTCATGAGAGGGATGCAGGAGTTCAAGAGAGGGATGCAGAGGCTTAAGAAAGTGATGCAGAGGCTGAAGAGAGTGTTGCAGAGGCTCAAGAGAGAGATGCAGATCCTCAAGCGAGTGATGCAGAGAATCAAGAGAGTTATGCAGAGGCTCAAGAGAGTGATGCAGAGGTTTACGAGAGTGATGCAGAGGCTCAAGAGAGTGTTGCAGAGGCTCAAGAGAGGGATGCAGGGGCTCAAGAGAGTGATGCAGAGATTCAAGAGTGTTATGCAGAGGCTCAGTATAGTGATGCAGAGGCTTACGAGAGTGATGCAGAGGCTCAAGAGAGGGATGCAGAGGCTTACGAGAGTGATGCAAAGGGTCAGGAGAGGGATGCAGAGGCTCAAAAAAGTGACGTAGAGGCTTAGGAAAGTGATGCAGAGTCTCAAAATAGGGATGCAGAGGCTTAAGAGGGTCATGCAGAGGCTCAAGAGAGTGATGGAGAGGCTAAAGAGAGGGATGCAGGGGGCCAAGTGAGTGATGCAGATGCTCAAGAGAGGGATGCAGAGGATGAAGAGAGTGATGCAGAGGCTCGAGAGAGTGGTGCAGAGGCTCAAGAGAGGGATTCAGAGGCTCAAGAGTTGGATGCAGAGGCTTAAGAGAGTGGTGCAGAGGCTGAAGAGAGTGTTGCAGAGGCTCAAAAGACGGATGCAGAGGCTCAAGAGAGTGATGCAGAGACTCAAGAGAGTTATGCAGAGGCTCAAGAGAGTGATGCAGAGGCTCAAGAGAGGGATGTAGAGGCTCAAGAGAGTGATGCAGAAGCTCAAGAGAGTGATGCAGAGGTTTAAGTGAGGGATGCAGAGGCTCAAGAGAGGGATGCAGGGGCTCAAGAGAGGGATGCAGAGGCTCAATAGAGGGATGCAGGGGCTAAAGAGATTGATGGAGAGGCTCAAGAGAGCGATTGAGAGGTTTACGAGAGTGATGCAGAGGCTGAAGAGAGTGTTGCAGAGGCTCAAGAGAGGGATACAGAGGCTCAGGAGAGTGATGCAGAGACTCAAGAGAGTGATGCAGAGGCTTACGAGACTGAGGCAGAGGCTCATGAGAGGGATGTAGAGGCTCAAGAGAGTGATGCAGAAGCTCAAGAGAGTGATGCAGAGGCTGAAGAGAGTGATGCAGAGGCTCAAGAGAGGGATGTAGAGGCTCAAGAGAGTGATGCAGAAGCTCAAGAGAGTGATGCAGAGGCTGAAGAGAGTGATGCAGAGGCTGAAGAGAGTGATGCAGATGCTTAAGAGAGGGATTCAGAGGCTCAAGAGAGTGATGCAGGGGCTGAAGAGAGGGATGCAGAGGCTCAATAGAGGGATGCAGAGGCATAAGAGAGTGATGCAAAGGCTCAAGAGAGGGATGCAGAGGCTCATGAGAGGGATGCAGGAGTTCAAGAGAGGGATGCAGAGGCTCAAGAAAGGGATGCAGAGGCTTAGGAAAGTGATGCAGAGGCTCAAAAGAGGGATGCAGAGGCTTAAGAGGGTGATGCAGAGGCTGAAGAAAGTAATGGAGAGGCTAAGAGAGCGATGCAGGGGCCCAAGAGAGTGATGCAGATGCTCAAGAGAGGGATGCAGAGGATGAAGAAAGTGATGGAGAGGATCAAGAGAGGGATGCAGGGGCCCAAGCGAGTGATGCAGAGGCTTAAGAAGTGATGCAAAGGCTGAATAGAGGGATGCAGAGGCTCATGAGAGGGATGCAGGAGTTCAAGAGAGGTATGCAGAGGTTCATGAGAGGGATGCAGGAGCTCAAGAGAGGGGTGCAGAGGCTCAAGAGAATGATGCAGAGTCTCAAGAGAGTGCTGCAGAGCCTCAAGAGAGGGATGCTGAGGCTCCAGAGAGGGATGCAGAGGCTAAAGAGAGTGATGCAGAAAGTGAAGAGAGAGATGCAGAGGCTAAAGAGAGATGCCGAGGCTTAAGAGAGTGATGCAGAGGCTCAAAACAGTAATGCAGAGGCTCAAGAGAATGATGTAGAGGCTTAAGAGAGAGATGCAGAGGCTCAAGAGAATGATGCACAGGCTCAAGAGAGTAATGCAGAGGATCAAGGGAGGGATGCAGAGGCTTAAGAGAGTGATGCAGAGGCTCAAGAGAGTGATGCAGAGGCTCAAGAGTGTGATGTAAAGGCTCAAGAGAGTGATGCAGAGGCTCAAGAGAGTGATGCATAAGATCATGAGAGTGATGAAGAGGCTCACGAGAGTGATGCAGAGGATCAAGAGAGTTAAGCAGATGCTAAAGAGAGTGATGCAGAGGCCAAAGAGAGTGATGCAGAGGCTTAAGAGAGTGATGCAGAGGCTGAAGAGAGTGTTGCAGAGGCTCAGGAGATAGATGAAGAGGCTCAAGAGAGTGATGCAGAGGCTAAAAAGTGTTGTGCAGAGGCTCAAGAGACTGATGTAGAGGCTTACGAGAGTGATGCAGAGAATCAATTGCGGGATGCAGAGGCTTAAGAGAGTGTTGCAGAGGCTGAAGAGAGTGTTGCAGAGGCTTAAGAGAGGGATGCAGAGGCTCAAGTGATTGATGAAGAGGCTCAAGAGAGTGATGCAGAGGCTCAAGAGAGTGATGCAGACTCTCAAGAAAGTGATGCAGTGGGTCAAGAGTGATGCAGACGCTTAAGAGAGGGATGCAGAGGCTCAAGCGAGTGATGCAGAGGCTCAAGAGAATGATGTAGAGGCTTAAGAGAGGGATGCAGAGGCTCAAGAGAATGATGCAGAGGCTCAAGAGCGTGATGCAGAGGATCAAGAGAGGGATGCAAAGGCTTAAGAGTGTGATGCAGAGGCTCAAGAGAGTGATGCAGAGGCTCAAGAGTGTGATGTAAAGGCTCATGCGAGTGATGCAGAGGCTCAAGAGAGTGATGCAGAGGATCATGAGAGTGATGCAGAGGCTCAAGAGAGTGATACAGAGGCGTAAGAGAGTTATGCCGAGGCTGAAGAGAGTGTTGCAGAGGCTCAAGAGAGAGATGCAGAAGCTCAAGAGAGTGATGCAGAGGCTAAAAAGAGTTATGCAGAGGCTTAGGAGAGTGATGCAGAGGCTCAAAAGAGTAATGCAGGGGCTCAAGAGAATGATGTAGAGGCTTAAGAGAGGGATGCAGAGGCTCAAGAGAATGATGCATAGATATATTTTTGAGATATATACAAGAGTTGTTACATTCTATTACAGTTACTAGTACGCGTAGCGTTTCGGGCAGGTCCCTAGAATACGATCCCCTGCCGCGAATAATCGTTTTTTCATCCAAGTACACATTTTACTGTTGCGTTAAACAGAGGCTACAGTTAAGGAATTGCGCCCAGTAAATCCTCTCAGTCCTGGATACGAACCCATGACATAGCGCTAACGGAACGCCAGGCGAGTATCTTACCACTACACCACAGAGACTGTAAATCCAAAATCCATATACAAAAAATATGCTAATTACTGAGAGCAGCGATGGATCACATTTTGCCCAAACCCTCCCTACAGATTTCAAAATATCCCCAGCATCCCAAACTCGACCCTTGAGCCATATTTTGGAGCCAAATTCTGGCTCTCTGCACATATTCACACTTTGAAATTACGACTTCTTATACCAAAAAAATGCCATTTACTGAGATCGGCGAAGGATCACATTTTGCCCAAACCCTCCCTACACTTTTCAAAATATCAAAAACATACCAAATTCGACCCTTGAGCTATATTTTTTAACCAAATTCTGGCTTTCTAAACGTACTCGCAGTCTGAAATTACGACTTTTTATACCGAAAATATGACAATTTCTGAAGTCGGCGATGGATCACATTTTGCCCTAACCCTTCCTGCAGTTTTCAAAATATCCCAAACATCCTAAATTCCACGCTCGAGCCATATTTTGAAGCCAAATTCTGGCTTTCTGAACGTATTCGCAGTTTGAAATTATTTCATTTTATACTGAAAATATGCCAATTACTGCAAGCAGTGATGGGTCACATTTTGCCCAAACCCCCCTGCAGTTTGCAAAATATCCCAAACATCCCAAATTCGACTCTTGAGCCTTATTTTGGAGCCAAATTCTGGCTCTCTGCACGTATTCGCAGTTTGAAATTACGACTTTTTATACCGAAAAAATGTAATTTACTGAGAGCGGCGATGGATCACATTTTGTCCAAACCCTCCCTGCACTTTTCAAAATATCCAAAACATCCAAAAGTCGACCCTTGAGCCATATTTTGAAGCCAAATTCCTGCTCTCTGCACGTATTCCCACTTTGAAATTACGAAATAAAAATAAAATTTGAAATAAATTGAAATTTCAAACATCCCAAATTTTTATACTGAAAATATGCCAATTACTGAAAGCGGCGATGGATCACATTTTGCCCAAACCCTCCCTGCAGTTTTCAAAATATCCCAAACATCCTAAATTCGACCCTTGAGCTACATTTTGGAGCCAAATTCTGGCTCTTTGCACGTATTCCCAGTTTGAAATTACGAATTTTTATACGGAAAATATGTCAATTAATGAAAGCGGCGATGGATCACATTTTGCCCAAACCCTCCCTGCAGTTTTCAAAATATCTCAAACATCCCAAATTCGACCTTTGAGCTATAATTAGGAGCCAAATTCGGGCTCTCTGCAAGTATTCGCAGTTTGAAGTTACGACTTTTTATACCGAAAGAATGCCAATTACTGAGAGCAGCTGTGTATCACATTTTGCCCAAACCCTCCCTGCAGTTTTCAAAATACCCCAAACATCCCAAATTCGACCCTTGATCGTAATTTTAGAGCCAAATTCTGACTCTCTGCACGTATTCGCAGTTTGAAATTACGAATTTTTATACTGAAAATATGTCATTAATTAAAAGCAGCGATAGGTCACATTTTGCCAAAACCCCCTTGCAGTTTTCAAAATTTCCCAAACATCCCAAATTCGACCTTTGAGCTATATTTTGTAACCAAATTCTGACTCTCTGCACGTATTCGCAGTTTGAAATGACTACTTTTTATACGGAAAATAAGCCAATTATTGAGCGCGGCGAAGGATCACATTTTGAAGAGAGTGATGCAGAGGCTGAAGAGAGTGATGCAGAGGCTTATGAGAGGGATGAAGAGGTTCAAGAGAGGGATGCAGAGACTCAAGAGAGGGATGCAGAGGCTCAAGAGAAGGATGCAGAGGCTCAAGAGAGGGATGCAGATGCTCTTGATAGTGATGCATAAGCTCAAGAGAGGGATGCAGAGGCTTAAGAGAGTGTTGCAAAGGCTCAAGAGAGGGATGCAGAGGTTCATGAGAGGGATGCAGGAGTTCAAGAGAGGAATGCAGAGGCTGAAGAGAATGATGCCGAGGCTGAATTTTGGAACCAAATTCTGGCTGTCTGCACGTATTCGCAGTTTGAAATTACGACTTTTTATACCGAAAAAATGCCAATTACTGAAAGCGGCGATGGATCACATTTTGCCCAAACACTCCCTGCAGTTTTCAAAATATCCCAAAAATCCCAAATTCGACGCTTGAGTCATATTTTGGAGCCAAATTCTGGTTCTCTGCACGTATTCGCAGTTTGAAATTACGACTTTTTTTACTGAAAATATGCCAATTACTGAGAGCGGCGATGGATCACATTTTGCCCAAACCCTCCCTGCAGCTTGCCAAATATCCAAATCATCCCAAATTCGACCTTTGATCCTAATTTTGGAGCCAAATTCTGACTCTCTTCACGTATTCGCAGTTTGAAATTACGACTTTTTATACCGAAAATATACATATTACTGAAAGCGGCGATGGATCACATTTTGCCCAAACACTCCCTGCAGTTTTCAAAATATCCCAAACATCCCAAATTCGACGCTTGAGTCATATTTTGTAGCCAAATTCTGGCTCTCTGCACGTATTCGCAGTTTTAATTTACTACATTTTATACCGAAAATATGTTAATTACTGAGAGCGACGGTGGATCACATTTTTCCCAAACCCTCCCTGCAGTTTTCAAAATATCGCAATCATCCAAAATTCGAACCTTCAGCCTCATTTTGGAGCCAAATTCTGGCTCTCTGCACGTATTCGCAATTTGAAATTACGACTTTTTATACTGACAATATGCCAATTACTGAAAGCAGCGATGGGTCACATTTTGCCCAAACCCCCATGCAGTTTTCATAATATCCCAAACATCCCAAATTCGATCCTTGAGCCATATTTTGGAGCCGAATTCTGGCTCTCTGCACGTATTCGCCGTTTGAAATTACGTCTTTTTATACCAAAAATATGCTAGTATCTGAGAGCTGCGATGGATCACATTTTGCCCAAACCCTCCCTGCAGTTTGCAAAATATCCCCAGCATCCGAAATTCGACCCTTGAGCCATATTTTGAAACCAAATTCTGGCTCTCTGCACGTATTCCCAGTTTGAAATTACGACTTTTTATACCGAAAATATGCCAATTACTGAAAGCAGCGATGGATCACATTTTGCCCAAACCCTACCTGCAGTTTTCAAAATATCCTAAACATCCCAAATTCGACCCTTGAGCTATATTTTTGAACCAAATTCTGGCTTTCTAAACGTACTCGCAGTTTGAAATTACGAAATTTTATACCGAAAATATGACAATTACTGAAATCGGCGATGGATCACATTTTGCTCTAACTCTTCCTGAAGTTTTCAAAATATCCCAAACATCCTAAATTCCACGCTCGAGCCATATTTTGGAGCCAAATTCTGGCTTTCTGAACGTATTCGCAGTTTGAAATTATTTCAATTTATACTGAAAATACTCTTGATAGTGATGCAGAAGCTCAAGAGAGGGATGCAGAGGCTTAAGAGAGGGATGCAGGAGTTCAAGAGAGGAATGCAGAGGCTGAAGAGAATGATGCAGAGGCTGAATTTTGGAGCCAAATTCTGGCTGTCTGCACGTATTCGCAGTTTGAAATTACGACTTTTTATACCGAAAAAATGCCAATTACTGCAAGCAGCGATGGGTCACATTTTGTCCAAACCTCCCTGCAGTTTTCAAAATATCCCAAACATCCCAAATTCGACTCTTGAGCCATATTTTGGAGCCAAATTCTGGCTCTCTGCACGTATTCGCAGTTTGAAATTACGACTGTTTATACTTTTTTTTTTAGATATATACAAGAGTTGTTACATTCAATTACAGCCACTAGTACGCATAGCGTTTCGGGCAGGTCTCTGGAATACGATCCCCTGCCGCGAAGAATAGTTTTTTCATCCAAGTACACATTTTACTGTTGCGTTAATCAGAGGCTACAGTTAAGGAATTGCGCCCAGTAAATCCTCCCAGGCCAGGAGACGAACCCATGACATAGCGCTAGCGGAACGCCAGGCGAGTATCTTACCACTACACCACGGAGACTGTAAATCCAAAATCCATATACAAAAAATATGCTAATTACTGAGAGCAGCGATGGATCACATTTTGCCCAAACCCTCCCTGCAGATTTCAAAATATCCCCAGCATCAAAATTCGACCCTTGAGCCATATTTTGGAGCCAAATTCTGGCTCTCTGCACGTATTCGCAGTTTGAAATTACGACATTTTACACCGAAAAAATGCCATTTACTGAGAGCGGCGATGGATCACATTTTGCCCAAACCCTCCCTGCACTTTTCAAAATATACAAAACATCCAAAAGTCGACCCTTGAGCCATATTTTGAAGCCAAATTCTGGCTCTCTGCACGTATTCCCAGTTTGAAATTACGAATTTTTATACTGAAAATATGCCAATCCCTGAAAGCAGCGATGGGTCACATTTTCCCGAAACCCCCCTGCAGTTTACAAAATGACCAAAACATCCCAAATTCGACGCTTGAGACATATTTTGGAGTCAAATTCGGGCTCTCTGAACGTATTCGCAGTTTGAAATTACGACTTTTTATACCGACAATATGCCAATTATTGACAGCGGCGATGGGTCACATTTTGCCAAAACCCCCCTGCAGATTTCAAAATATCCCAAACATCCCAAATTCGATCCTTGAGCTATATTTTGGAACCAAATTCTGATTGTCTGCACGTATTCGCAGTTTGAAATTACGATTTTTTTTACCTAAAAAATGCCAATTACTGAGAGCGGCGATGTATCACATTTTACCCAAACCCTCCCTGCAGTTTTCAAAATACCCCAAACATCCCAAATTCGACCCTTGATCCTAATTTAGGAACCAAATTCTGACTCTCTGCACGTATTCGCAGTTTGAAATTACAAATTTTTATACTGAAAATATGCCAATAACTAAAAGCAGCGATAGGTCACATTTTGCCCAAACCCCCCTAAAACAAATTGATTGAAATTGAAGTGTTTTTGGTTAATTTCTAATCAATTTGTGTTTGCATCATTTTTATCGTATATATATTGAATTAATAGCAATAAACTGAAAATTCACAAAAACGTGGAAGCACAGCAAAATATTGCCTAATTCGATGATTTTTAGTACGAAACAAAATGCAAGAAAACTTGCTTAAAAATGCAAAATTTGCAAAATTCTGAGATTTGAAGTCCAAATCACATATCGTCAGAAAACATGAAGTAGTATCGAAATATTGGTAAAAACGAATATATATACGTAAAATCACACTACATGAGTAACGTGAAAAAAGCCACTATATTACCATATTTGAGGATTTTAACTTCAAATCATAAAGCGAGGTTTCGTATTATTTAGATCCAAGAAAAGACATATGACAATGTTGTTTCAAATACAAATGATAAAAATCAATGTGTTTTCATTAAAATTAACTAAAATGTTCCTGATTTTCCGTTTATATTACCGATGGAAGATGTACACGTAAAACCGCTCTAATCCGGCTGAAACGTCGATATATGCAATAAAAAAAGAAATTCTCCCCTTTCCAATATCTTACTCAGTATTTTAACGAGAAACAAATAATTGATTGAAAATGAAATGTTTAAGGTTAATTTCGAATCAATTATGTGTTTTCATCATTTTTATCGTATATTTAATGAATTAATAGCAATAAACTGAAAATTCACAAAAAATGTGGAAAAACAGCAAAATATTGCCTAATTCGATGATATTTTGTTTATATCACATAAAGGAAAAGGGTATGTAAACGTCAAAATATTGCTGAATTCGATGATTTTTAGTACGAAACAAAATGCAAGAAAATTTGCTTAAAATGCAATATTATGCGAAAATCTGAGATTTGAAGGCCAAATCACATATCGTGATACTACATAAAATAGTATCGAAATATTGTTAAAAATGAATATATTTACGTAATATCAAACTACATGAAAAACGTGAAAAAAAATCATTATTATACCAAATTTGAGGATTTTAACTTCGAATCATAGAGCGACGTTTCGTATTTTTTAGACCCTAGAAAACACGTATAAAGATGTTGCTTCCAATACAAATGATAAAAATCAATGTGTTTTCAAATAAATTAACTAAAATTTTCCTGATTTTTGGTTTATATTACCGATGGAAGATGTACACGTAAAACCGTTCTAATCCGGCTGAAACGTCGATATATGCAATAAAAACAGAACTTCTCCCCTTTTCAATATCTTACTCAGTATTGTAGCGAGAAACAAATAGATGATTGAAAATGAAGTATTTAAGGTTATTTTCTGATCAATTATGTGTTTGCATAATTTTTCTCGTATATTTAATTAAATAATAACAATAAACTGAAAATTCACAAAATGGTGGAAAAACGGCAAAATATTGCCTAATTCGATGATATTTTGTTTAAATCACATAAAGGAAAAGGGGATGATAAAGGTAAAAACATTGGTAAATTCGATGATTTTTAGTACAAAAGAAAATGCAAGAAAACTTGCTTAAAATTTGCAAAATTTGCGAAATTCTGAGATTTGAAGGCCAAATCACATATCGTGAGAAAACATGAAGTAGTATCGAAGTATTGGTAAAAACGAATATATATATACGTAAAATCACACTATATGAATAATTTGAAAAAAATCACTATATTACCATATTTAAGGATTTTAACTTCAAATCATGGAGCGAGGTTTCGTTGTATTTAGATCCAAGAAAAGACATATGACAATGTTGTTTCAAATACAAATGATAAAAATCAATGTGTTTTCATTAGAATTAACTAAAATGTTCCTGATTTTCCGTTTATATTAACGATGGAAGAGGTACACGTGAAACCGCTCTAATCCGGCTGAAACGTCGATATATGAAATAAAAACAGAACTTCTGCCCTTTCCAATATCTTACTCAGTATTTTAACGAGAAACAAATAGTTGATTGAAAATGAAGTGTTTAAGGTTAATTTCTAATCAATTATGTGTTTGCATCATTTTTATCGTATATTTAATGAATTAATAGCAATAAAGTAAAAATTCAAAAAAACGTGGAAAAACAGCAAAATATTGCCTAATTCGATGATATTTTGTTTATATCACATAAAGGAAAAGGGGATGATAAACGTCAAAATATTGCTGAATTCGATGATTTTTAGTACGAAACAAAATGCAAGAAAAATTCCTTAAAATGCAATATTATGCGAAAATCTTAGATTTGAAGGCCAAATCACATATCGTGATACTACATAAAATAGTATCGAAATATTGGTAAAAATGAATATATTTACGTAATATCAAACTACATGAAAAACGTAAAAAAAAGTCATTATTATACTAAATTTGAGGATTTTAACTTCGAATCATAAAGCGACGTTTCGTATTTTTTAGACCCTAGAAAAGACGTATAAAGATGTTGCTTCCAATACAAATGATAAAAATCAATGTGTTTTCATTAAAATTAACTAAAATGTTCCTGATTTTCGGTTTATATTACCGATGGAAGATGTACACGTAAAACCGTTCTAATCCGGCTGAATCGTCTATATATGCAATAAAAACAGAACTTCTCCCCTTTTCAATATCTTGAAAGCCTCTGCATCCCTCTGCATCCCATCCCTCTGCAGAGAGCCTCTGCATCCCTCTCTTAAGCCTCTGCATCACTCTCTTGAGCCTCTGCATCACTCTCTTGATCCTCTGCATCACTCTCTTGACCCTCTGCATCACTCTCCAGAGCCTCTACATCACTCTCTTGAGCCTCTACATCACTCGCTTCAGCCTCTTCATCACTCTCTTAATCCTCTGCATCCCTTTCCTGATCCTCTGCATCACTCTCTTGAGCCTCTGCATCATTCTCTTGAGCCTCTGCATCCTTCTCTTAAGCCTCTACATCATTCTCTTGAGCCTCTGCATCACTCTCTTGAGCCCCTGCATCACTCTCTTAAGCCTCTGCATCTCTCTGCATAACTCTCATGAGCCTCTGCATCACTCTCTTCAGTCTCGGCATCACTCTCTTGAGCCTCTGCATCCCTCTCTTCAGCCTCTGCAACACTCTTGCAGCCTCTGCATCACTCTCTTGAGCCTCTGCATCCCTCTCGTAAGCCTCTGCATCACTCTCTTGAGCCTCTGCATCACTCTCTTGATCCTCTGCATCACTCTCTTGAGCCTCTGCATCACTCTCCAGAGCCTCTACATCACTCTCTTGAGCCTCTACATCACTCGCTTCAGCCTCTTCATCACTCTCCTAATCCTCTGCATCCCTCTCCTGATCCTCTGCATCACTCTCTTGAGCCTCTGCATCATTCTCTTGAGCCTCTGCATCACTCTATTAAGCCCGTGCATCACTCTCTTAAGCCTCTGCATCTCTCTCTTCAGCCTCTTCATCATTCTCTTGAGCCTCTGCATCCCTCTCTTAAGCTTCTACTGCGAATACGTGCAGAGAGCCAGAATTTGGCTACAAAATATAGCTCAAGGGTCGAATTTGGGATGTTTGGGATATTTTGAAAACTGCAGGGGGGTTTGGGCAAAATGTGACCCATCGCTGCTCTCAGTAATTGGCATATTTTCAGTATAAAAATTCGTAATTTCAAACTGGGAATACGTGTAGAGAGTCAGAATTTGGCTCCACAATTAGGATCAAGGGTCGAATTTGGGATGTTTGGGATATTTTGCAAACTGCAGGGGGGTTTTGGGCAAAATTTGACCCGTCGCTGCTTTCAGTAATTGGCATATTTTCGGTATAAAATGAAATAATTTCAAACTGCGAATACGTGCAGAACGCCAGAATTGGGCTCCAAAATATGGCTCAAGGTTCGAATTTGGGATGTTTGGGATATTTTGCAAACTGCAGGGGGGTTTGGGCAAAGTGGAACCCATCCCCGCTATCAGTAATTGGCATAATTTCGGCATAAAATGAAATTATTTCAAACTGCGAATACGTGCAGAGAGCCCGAATTTTGCTCCAAAATATGGCTTAAGGGTCGAATTTGGGATGTTGGGGATATTTTGAAAACAGCAGGGAGGGTTTGGGCCAAATGTGACCCATCGCTGCTTTCAGTAATTGGCATATTTTCAGTAAAAAAAGTCGTAATTTCAAACTGCGAATACGTGCAGAGCCAGAATTGGGCTCCAAAATGTGGCTCAAGGTTCGAATTTGGGAAGTTTGGGATATTTTGCACACTGCAGGTGGGTTTGGGCAAAATGTGACCCGTCGCTGCTTTCAGTAATTGGCATATTTTCGGTATAAAATGAAATAATTTCAAACTGCGAATACGTGCAGAAAGCCAGAATTTGGCTCCAAAACAAGGCTCAAGGTTCGAATTTGGGATGTTTGGGATATTTTGCAAACTGCAAGTGGGTTTGGGCAAAGAGGGATCCATCGCTGCTCTCAGTAATTGGCATATTTTCGGATTAAAATGAAATTATTTCATACTGCGAATACGTGCAGAGAGCCCGAATTTGGCTCCAAAATATGGCTCAAGGGTCGAATTTGGGATTTTGGGGATATTTTGAAAACTGCAGGGAGGGATTGGGCCAAATGTGATCCATCGCTGCTTTCATTAATTGGCATATTTTCAGTAAAAAAAGTCGTAATTTCAAACTGCGAATACGTGCAGAGAGCCAGAATTTGGCTCCAAAATAATTCTTAAATGTCGAATTTGGGATGTTTGGGATATTTTGAAAGCTGCAGGGAGGGTTTGGGCAAAATGTGATCCATCGCCGCTCTCAGTAAATGACATTTTTTTTGTATATGAATTTTGGATTTACAGTCTCCGTTGTGTAGTGGTAAGACACTCGCCAGGCGATCCGCTAGCGCTATGTCATGGGTTCGTATCCTGGCCGGGAAGGATTTACTGGGCGCAATTCTTTAACTGTAGCCTCTGTTTAACGCAACAGAAAAATGTGTACTTGGATGAAAAAACGATTCTTCGCGGCAGGGGATCGTATTCCAGGGACCTGCCCGAAACGCTAAGCGTACTAGTGGTTGTAATAGAATGTAACAACACTTGAATATATCTCAAAAAAAAATCGTAATTTCAAACTGCGAATACGTGCAGAAAGCCAGAATTTGGCTCCAAAATATTGCTCAAGCGAGAAATTTAGGATGTTTGGGATATTTTGAAAACTGCAGGAAAGGTTTGGGCAAAATGTGATCAATCGCCGATTTCAGTAATTGTCATATTTTCGGTATAAAAAGTCGTAATTTCAAACTGCGAATACGTGCAGAAAGCCAAAATTTGGTTAAAAATTATAGCTCAAGGGTCGAATTTTGGATGTTTAAGATACTTTGAAAACTGCAGGGAGGGTTTGTGCAAAATGTGATCCACCGCCGCTTTCAGTAATTGGCATATTTTCGGTATAAAAATTCGTAATTTCAAACTGCGAATACGTGCAGAAAGCCAGAATTTGGCTCCAAAATATGGCTCATTTTTCGAATTTGGGATGTTTGGGATATTTTGCAAACTGCAGGAGGGTTTGGGCAAAATGTGACCCATCGCTGCTTTCAGTAATTGGCATATTTTCGGTATAAAATGAAATAATTTCAAACTGCGAATACGTGCAGAAAGCCAGAATTGGGCTCCAAAATATTGCTCAAGCATGGAATTTAGGATGTTTGGGATATTTTGAAAACTGCAAGAAGGGTTTGGGCAAAATGTGATCAATCGCCGATTTCAGTAATTGTCATATTTTCAGTATAAAAAGTCGTAATTTCAAACTGCGAATACTTGCAGAAAGCCAAAATTTGGTTCCAAAATATAGCTCGAGCGTCGAATTTTGGATGTTTGGGATATTTTGTAAACTGCAGGGGGGTTTGAGCAAAATATGACCCATCGCTGCTCTCAGTAATTGGCATATTTTCGGTATAAAAAGTCGTAATTTCAAACTGCGAATACGTGCAGTGAGCCAGAATTTTTCTCCAAAATATGACTCAAGTGTTGAATTTGGGATTATTGGGATATTTGGCAAACTGCAGGGAGGGTTTGGGCAAAATGTGATCAATCGCCGCTTTCAGTAATTGTCATATTTTTTGGTATAAATAGTCGTAATTTCAAACTGCGAATACGTGCAGAGTGCCCGAATTTGCATCACTCTCTTGAGCCTCACTCTGCATCACTCTCTTGAGCCTCTGCATCACCCTCTTAACCCTCTGCATCCCTTTTTTGAGCCTCTGCATCACTTTCTTAAGCCTCTGCATCCCTTTCTTGAGCCTCTGCATCACTCTCTTGAACTCCTGCATCTCTCTCCTGAGCCTCTGCATCCCTCTTCTGAGCCTTTGCATCACTCTCTTAAGTCTCTGTATCCCTCTCTTGAGCCTCTGCGTCACTCTCAAGAGCCTCTGCATCCCTCTCTTGTGCCTCTACATCCCTCACTAGAGCCTCTGCATCCCTCTCTTGAGCCCCTGCATCCCTCTCTTGACCTCTGCATCCCTCTCTTGAGCCTCTAAATAATATGGATCCTCGCTTTATGTTTTGAAGATAAAATCCTCAAATTTGGTAATATAACCATTTTTTTCACGTTTTTCATGTAGTGTGATTGTAAATTGTAAGTAAATTTTTTCAAATATTTCGATAATACTTCATGTTTCCTCACGATATGTGATTTAGCCTTAAATCTGAGAATTTCTGTTAATAATGCATTTTTAAGCAAGTTTTCTTACGTTTTGTTTTGTACTAAAAATCATTGAATTTAGCAATATTTTTTCCAATATTTCGATAATACTTCATGTTTTCTCACGATATGTGATTTAGTTTTAAATCTGAGAATTTCGCTTAATAATGCATTTTTAAGCAAGTTTTTTAACGTTTTGTTTTGTACTAAAAATCATTGAATTTAACAATATTTTGACGTTTATCATCCTCTTTTCCTTTATGTGATTTAAACAAAATATCATCGAATTTGGCAATATTTTGCCGTTTTTCCACGTTTTTGTGAATTTTCAGTTTATTGTTATTAATTCACTATATATACGATAAAAATGATGCAAACACATAATTGATTTGAAATTAACATTAAATACTTCATTCTCAATCAACTATTTGTTTCTCGTTAAAAACTGAGTAAAATATGGAAAAAGCGAGAAGTTCTGTTTTTACTGCATATATCGACGTTTCAGCCGGATTAGAGCGGTTTTACTTGTACATCTTCCATCGATAATATAAACGGAAAATCAGGAACACTTTAGTTAATTCTTATAAAAACAAATTGATTTTTATCATTTGTATTGGAAACAACATCTTTATATGTCTTTTCTAGGATCTAAATAATACGAAACCTCGCTTTGTGATTTGAAGTTAAAATCCTCAAATTTGGTAATATAGCGATAATTTTCACGTTTTTCATGTAGTGTGACTTCGCGTGAATATATTCCTTTTTAAATATTTCGATACTATTTCATGTAGTATCACGATATATAATTTGGCCTTCAAATCTCAGACTTTAGCGTAATATTGCATTTTAAGCAAGTTTTCTCACGTTTTGTTTTGTACTAAAAATCATCGAATTTAGCAATATTTTGACGTTTGTCATCCCCTTTCCTTTATATGATATAAACAAAATATCATCGAATTAGGCAATATTTTGCCGTTTTCCACGTTTTTGTGAATTTTCAGTTTATTGGTATTAATTTATTATATATACGATAAAAATGATGCAAACACATAATTGATTAGAAAATAACATTAAATACTTCATTTTCAATCAACTATTTGTTTCTCGTTAAAAAAACTGAGTAAGATATTGGAAATGCGAGAAGTTCTGTTTTTATTGCATATATCGACGTTTCAGCCGGATTAGAGCGGTTTTACGTGTACATCTTCCATCGGTAATATAAACGGAAAATCAGGAACATTTTAGTTAATTCTAATGAAAACACATTGATTTTTATCATTTGTATTGGAAACAAAATTTTTATGTCTTTTCAGGATCATTTTTGTAATTCTAATAAAAAAAATTGATTTTTATCATTTGTATTGGAAACAACATTTGTATATGTCTTTTCTAGGATCTAAATAATACGAAACCTCGCTTTATGATTTGAAGTTAAAATCCTCAAGTTTGGTAATATAGCGATTTTTTCACGTTTTTTATGTAGTGTGACTTCACCTGAATATATTCGTTTTTACCAATATTTCGATACTATTTCATGTAGTATCACGATATGTGATTTGGCCTTTAAATATCAGAATTTCGCATAATATTGCATTTTGAGCAAGTTTTCTTGCATTTTGTTTCGTACTAAATATCATCATGTATTGCAATATTTTGATGTTTATGATCCCCTTTTCCTTTATTGTGATATAAACAAAATATAATCGAATTAGGGAATATTTTGCCGTTTCTCCACGTTTTTGTGAATTTTCAGTTTAATGCTAATAATTCAATATAAATACGATAAAAATGATGCAAACACATAATTGATTAGAAATTAATAATAAATACTTCATTTACAATCAACTATTTGTTTCTCGTTAAAAAACTGAGTAAGATATTGAAAAAGCAAGAAGTTGTGATTTTATTGCATATATCGACGTTTCAGGCGGATTAGAGCGGTTTTACGTGTACATCTTCCATCGGTAATATAAACGGAAAATCAGGAACATTTTAGATAATTCTAATGAAAACACATTGAATTTTACCATTTGTATTGGAAACAACATTTTTATGTCTTTTCTAGGATCTAAAAAATACGAAACCTCGCTTTTTCTATTTGGAGTAAAAATCCTCAAATTTGGTAATATAGCGACTTTTTTCACGTTTTTCATGAAGTGTCACTTTACGTAAATATATTCGTTTTTACCAATATTTCGATACTACTTCATGTTTTCTCACGATATGTGATTTGGCCTTCAAATCTCAGAATTTCGAAAAATTTTCATTTTTAAGCAAGTTTTCTTGCATTTTCAGCCGGGGACCATTCAGGCTTGTTCGCATTTGTGTTCCTCACGTGTCCCCCAAAGAATGAGGTGATTTGGTGAAATGCTATGCCCAAGATTACCATCCGAGTTGCCTGCGGGGAAGTGGTTAAAATAGCTTCGGCTATCACTTCCTTTTGTCCGGCCGTGATGGTCAAGCGGATTAAGGGGCCCTGTAGTTACCAGTTGTGTTGCTCCTGGGAGTATGGGTTCGAGTCACTTCTGGGGTGTGAGTTTTCAGTCGCATATAGTCCTAGGGACCATTCAGGCTTGTTCGCATTTGTGTTCCTCGCGTGTGCCCCAAAGAATGAGGTGATTTGGTGAAATGCTATGCCCAAGATTACCATCCGAGTTGCCGGCGGGGAAGTAGTTAAAATAGCTTCTTCTATAACTTCCTTTTGTCCGGCCGTGATGGTCAAGCGGATTAAGGCGCCCTGTAGTTACCAGTTGCGTTGCTCCTGGGAGTATGGGTTCGAGTCACTTCTGGGGTGTGAGTTTTCAGTCACATATAGTCCTGGGGACCATTCAGGCTTGTTCGCATTTGTGTTCCTCACGTGTGCCCCAAAGAATGAGGTGATTTGGTGAAATGCTATGCCCAAGATTACCATCCGAGTTGCCGGCGGGGAAGTGGTTAAAATAGCTTCGGATATCACTTCCTTTTGTCCGGCCGTGATGGTCAAGCGGATTAAGGCGCCCTGTAGTTACCAGTTGCGTTGCTCCTGGGAGTATGGGTTCGAGTCACTTCTGGGGTGTGAGTTTTCAGTCGCATATAGTCCTGGGGACCATTCAGGCTTGTTCGCATTTGTGTTCCTCACGTGTGCCCCAAAGAATGAGGTGATTTGGTGAAATGCTATGCCCAAGAATACCATCCGAGTTGCCGGCGGGGAAGTGGTTAAAATAGCTTCGGCTATCACTTCCTTTTGTCCGGCCGTGATGGTCAAGCGGATTAAGGCGCCCTGTAGTTACCAGTTGCGTTGTTCGCATTTCGTTGTTCACCCACCACCTCCCTCTCAACACCACCCAACACCCCCTCTCAACACCAACCACCACCAACACCACCCTCTCCACACCACACCACCGAACACCTCCCTCTCAACACCACACCACCCAACACCCCCTGTCAACACCACACCACCCAACACCCCCTCTCAACACCATACCAACCAACACCCCCTCTCAACACCACACCACCCAACACCTCCCTCACAACACCATATCACTCAACACCCCCTCTCAACACCACACCATCTAACACCCCCTCTCAACACCACACCACCCAACACCACACCACACCACCCAACACCCCCCTCGCAACACCACACCACCCAACACTTCCCTCTCAACACGACACCACCCAACACGCTCTCTCAACACCACACCACCCAACACCTCCCTCTCAACACCACACCACCCTACACCCCCTCTCAACACCACACCACCCAACGCGTCTCTCTCAACACCATACCACCCAACACCCCCTCTCAACACCCCGCCATCCAACACCCCCTCTCAACACTACACCGTCCAACACCCCCCTCTCAACACAACACCATCGAACACCCCATCTCAACACCACCCGAACAAACACCCCCTCTCAACACCACACCACCCAGCACCCAATCTCAACACCACACCACCCAACACCCCCTCTCCACACCACCCCCTCTCAACAGCACCCTACCCAACACCCCCTCTCAACACCACACCACCCAACACCCCCTCTCAACACCACACCACCCAACACCTCCCTCTCAACACCACACCACCTAACACCACACCACCCAACACCACACCACCCAACACAACACCACCCAACACTCCCTTCTCAACACCACCCCACCCAACACCCCCACTCAACTCAACACCATCCAACACCCCCTCTCAACACTACACCACTCAACGCCTCCCTCTCAACACCACACCACCCAACACCCATTTTCAACACCACACCACCCAACACCCCCTCTCAACACCACCCCAACCAACACCCCCTCTCAACACAACACCATCGAACACCCCCTTTCAACACCACCCCACCCAACACCCCCTCTCAACACCACACCATCCAACACCCCCTCTCAACACCACACCATCCAACACCCCCTCTCCACACCACACCATCCAACACCCCCTCTCAATACCACCTCCTCACAACAGCACCCCACTCAACACCCCGTTTGAACACCACACCAACCAACACCCCCTCTCAAAACCACGCCACCCAACACCTCCCTCTCAACACCACACCACCCAACACCCTCCTCTCAACACCACGCTACCCAACACCCACTCTCAACACAACACTACCCAACACCCCCTCTCCACACCACCCACTCTCAACAGCATCTCACCCAACATCCCCTTTTGAACACCACACCACCCAACACCCCCTCTCAACACCACACCACCAAACACCTCCCTCTCAACACCACACCACCCAACACTTTCCCCTCAGCACCACACAACCCATCACCCCTCTCATCACCACCCCATCCAACACCCTTTCTCCTCCAAGGAGTGCCGGACCAACCAGGCTGTGGTGGGTATGTGGGCCTGCGGGCCGCTCCAAGCAACAGCCTGGTGGACCAAACTCTCACAAGTCGAGCCTGGCCTCGGGCCGGGCTTGGGGAGTAGACGAACTCCCAGAACCCCATCAACCAGGTATCAACCAGGTATCAACACCACCCTAAACAACACCCCCTATGAACACCACACAACCCAACACCCCGTCTCAACACAACACCACCCAACAACACACCTCCCAACACCTCTCTCTAAACACCACCCCCTCTCAACACCACCCCACCCATCACCCCCTCTCAACACCACACCACCAACACCCCCTCTCAACACCGCACCACCAAACACCTCCCTCTCAACACCACACCACCCAACACCTTCCTCTCAACACCACAGCACCCAACACCTCCTTCTCAACACCACACCACCCAACACTCCCTTCTCAACACCACCCCACCCTACACCCCCTCTCAAATCCACCCCACCCAACACCCCCTCTCAACACCACACCATCCAACACCCCCTCTCAACACCACCCAACCCAACACCCCCTCTCAACCATATACCATCCAACACCCCTTCTCAACACTACACCACTCAACGCCTCCCTCTCAACACCACACCACCCAACACCCCTTCTCAACACCACACCACCCAACACCCCCTCTCAACACCACACCATCTAACACCCCCTCTCAACACCACCCCACCCAACACCCCCTCTCAACACAACACCATCGAACACCCACTCTCAACACCACCCCACCCAACACCCCCTCTCAACAGCACACCATCCAACACCCCCTCTCAACACCACAACACCCAACACCCACTCTCAACACCACACCACCCAACACCTCCTCCCCACACCACCTCTCAACAGCACCCCACCCAACACCCCGTCTGAACACCACACCACCCAACACCCCCTCTCAACACCACCCCATCCAACACCCCCTCTCAACACCACCCTAAACAACAACCCCTCAGAACACCACCCTAAACAACACCCCCTCTCAACACCACACAACCCAACACCCCGTCTCAACACCACACCACCCAACAACACACCTCCCAACACCTCCCTCTCAACACCACCCCCTCTCAATACCACCCTACCCAACACCCCCTCTCAACACCACACCACAAACACCCCCTCTCAACACCACACCACCCAACAACACACCTCTCAACACCACATTATCCAACACCCCCTCTTAACACTACACCATCCAACACCCCCTCTCAACACTACACCAAACAACACCCCCTCTCAACACCACACCACCCAACGCCTCCCTCCTAACACCACACCACCCAACACCCCCTCTCAATACCACACCACCCAACACCCCCTCTCAACACCACACCACCCAACACCCCCTCTCAACACCACACCAAACAACACCCCCTCTCAACACCACACCATCCAACACCCTCTCTCAGCACCACACCACCCAACACCCCCTCTCAACACCACACCACCCAACACCTCCCTCTCAACACCACCCCACCACCAACACTACCCTCTCAACACCACACCACCCAACACCCCCTCTCAACACCACCCCACCATCAACACCGCCTCTCAACACCACACCACCCAGCAACCCCTGTCAACACCACACCACCCAACACCTCCCTCTCAGCACTACACCACCCAACACCACACTACCCAACACCATACCACCCAACCCCACACCACCCAACACCACACCACCCAACACCATACCACCCAACCCCACACCACCCAACACCACACCACCTAACACTCCCTTCTCAACACCACCCCACCCAACACCCCCTCTCAAATCTACACCATCCAACACCCCCTCTCTACACTACACCACCCAACGCCTCCCTCTCAATACCACACCACCCAACACCCCCTATCAAAAACACACCGCCCAACACCCCCTCTCAACACCACACCATCCAACACCCCCTCTCAACACCACCCCACCCAACACCCCTTCTCAAAACAACACCACCCAACACCCCCTCTCAACACTACATCATTCAACGCCTCCCTCTCAACACCACACCATCCAACACCCCCTCTAAACACCACACCACCCAACACCTCCCTCTCAACACCACACCACCCAACACCTCCCTCTCAACACCACACCACCCAACACCCCCTTTCAAAACCACAGTATCCAACACCCCCTCTCAACACCACCCCAACCAACACCCCCTCTCAACACAACACCATCGAACACCCCCTCTCAACACCATCCCACCCAACACCCCCTCTCAACACCATCCCACCCAACACCCCCTCTCAACATCACACCATCCAACACCCCCTCTGAACACCACACCACCCAACATCCACTCTCAACACCACACCACCCAACACCTCCCTTTCAACACCACACCACCCAACACCACACCACCCAACACCACACCACCCAACACCTCTCACTCAACACCACACCACCTAACACCCACTCTAGACACCACACCACCCAACACCCCCTCTCCACACCACCCCCTCTCAACAGCATCCCACCCAACACCCCCTCTGAACACCACACCACCCAACATCCCCTCTCAACACCACACCACCCAACACCCTCTCTCAACACCACCCCACCCAACACCCCCTCTCAACACCACCCTACCCAACACCCCCTCTCAACACCACACAACCCAACACCCCGTCTCAACACCACACCACCTAACACCACACCTCCCAACCCCTCCCTCCCAACACCACCCCCTCTCAACACCACCCCCTCTCAACACCACCACACCAAACTCTCCCTCTCAACACCACACCACCCAACACCTCTCTCAACACCAAACCACCCAACACCTCCCTCTCAACACCACACCACCCAACACCTCCCTCTCAACACCACACCACCCAACACCACACCACACCACCCAACACCCCCCTCTCAACACCACCCCCACCCAACACCCCCTCTAAACACCACACCACCCAACACACCCCTCTAAACACCACCCACACCCAACACCCCCTCTCAACACCACCCCCACCCAACACCCCCTCTCAACACCACACCACCCAACACTCCCCTCGAAACACCACCCCCACCCAACACCCCCTCTCAACACTACACCACCCAACACCCCCTCTCAACACCACCATCCAACACCTCCCTCTCAACAACACATCACCCAACACCCCCCTCTCAACACCACATCACCCAACACCTCCCTCTCAACACCATACTACCCAACAACCCCTCTCTACATCACACCACCAAACACCCCCTCTCAACCCTAAACCACCCAACACCCCCTCTCAACACTACACCACCCAACACCCCCTCTCAACACCAGCATCCAACACCTCCCTCTCAACACCACACCACCAAACACCCCCTCTCAACACCACACCACTCAATACCACCCCACCCAACACCCCCCTCTCAACATCACACCACCCAGCACCCCCCTCTCAACATCACTCCACCCAACATCCCCTCTCAACACCACACCACCCAACACCTTCTCTCAACACCACCATCCAACACCTCCCTCTCAACAACACATCACCCAACAACCACCCTCTCAACACCACACCACCCAACACCTCACTCTCAACACCACACCACCCAACACCCCCGTTCAACACCACACCATCCAACACCGCCACGCAACACCACCCCATCCAACACCCCCTCTCAACACAACATCATCCAACACCCCCTCTCAACATCACCCCGACCCAACACCCCCTCTCAACTCTAATTCTAATGAAAACACATTGATTTTTATCATTTGTATTTGAAACAACATTGTCATATGTCTTCTTGGATCTAAATGCAACGAAACCTCGCTCTATGATTTGAAGTTAAAATCCTTAAATATGGTAATATAGTGACTTTTTTCACGTTATTCATGTAGTGTGATTTTTTGTATATATATTCGTTTTTACCAATATTTCGATACTACTTCATGTTTTCTCACGATATGTGATTTGGCCTTCAAATCTCAGAATTTCGCAAATTTTGCAAATTTTAAGCAAGTTTTCTTGCAATTTGTTTTGTACTAAAAATCATCGAATTTACCAATGTTTAGACCTTTATCATCCCCTTTTCCTTTATGTGATTTAAACAAAATATCATCGAATTAGGCAATATTTTGCCGTTTTTCCACGTTTTTGTGAATTTTCACTTTATTGTTATTATTTAATTAAATATACGAGAAAAATTATGCAAACACATAATTGATCAGAAAATAACCTTAAATACTTCATTTTCAATCATCTGTTTGTTTCTCGTTACAATACTGAGTAAGATATTGAAAAGGGGAGAAGTTCTGTTTTTATTGCATATATAGACGTTTCAGCCAGATTAGAACGGTTTTACGTGTACATCTTCCTTCGGTAACATAAACCGAAAATCAGGAACATTTTAGTTAATGTTAATGAAAGCACATTGATTTTTATCATTTGTATTGGAAGCAACATCTTTATACGTCTTTTCTAGGGTCTAAAAAATACAAAACGTCGCTTTATGATTCGAAGTTAAAATCCTCAAATTTGGTATAATAATGAATTTTTTTACGTTTTTTATGTAGTTTGATATTACGTAAATATATTCATTTTTACCAATATTTCGATACTATTTTATGTAGTATCACGATATCTGATTTGGCCTTCAAATCTCAGATTTTCGCATAATATTGCATTTTAAGCAAGTTTTCTTGCATTTTGTTTCGTACTAAAAATCATCGAATTCAGCAATATTTTGACGTTTATCATCCCCTTTTCCTTTATGTGATATAAACAAAATATCATCGAATTAGGCAATATTTTGCTGTTTTTCCACGTTTTTGTGAATTTTCAGTTTATTCCTATTAATTCATTAAATTTACGATAAAAATGATGCAAACACATAATTGATTTGAAATTAACCTTAAACACTTCATTTTCAATCCACTATTTGTTTCTCGTTAATATACTGAGTAAGATATTAGAAAGGGGAGAAGTTCTGTTTTTATTGCATATATCGACGTTTCAGCCGGAATAGAGTGGTTTTACGTGTACATCTTCCATCGGTAATATAAACGGAAAATCAGGAACATTTTAGTTAATTCTAATGAAAACACATTGATTTTTATCATTTGTATTTGAAACAACATTGTCATATGTCTTCTTGGATCTAAATACAACGAAACCTCGCTCTATGATTTGAAGTTAAAAATCCTTAAATATGGTAATATAGTGACTTTTTTCACGTTATTCATGTAGTGTGATTTTTCGTATATATATTCGTTTTACCAATATTTCAATACTACTTCATGTTTTCTCACGATATGTGATTTGGCCTTCAAATCTCAGAATTTTGCAAATTTTGCAAATTTTAAGCAAGTTTTCTTGCATTTTGTTTTGTACTAAAAATCATCGAATTTACCAATGTTTTGACCTTTATCATCCCCTTTTCCTTTATGTGATTTAAACAAAATATCATCGAATTAGGCAATATTTTGCCGTTTTTCCACGTTTTTGTGAATTTTCAGTTTATTGTTATTATTTCATTAAATATACGAGAAAAATTATGCAAACACATAATTGATCAGAAAATAACCTTAAATACTTCAATTTCAATCATCTATTTGTTTCTCGTTACAATACTGAGTAAGATATTGAAAAGGGGAGAAGTTCTGTTTATATTGCATATATAGACGATTCAGCCGGATTAGAACGGTTTTACGTGTACATCTTCCATCGGTAATATTAACCAAAAATCAGGAACATTTTAGTTAATTTTAATGAAAACACATTGATTTTTATCATTTGTATTGGAAGCAATATCTTTATACGTCTTTTCTAGGGTCTAAAAAATACGAAATGTCGCTTCATGATTCGAAGTAAAAATCCTCAAATTTGGTATAATAATGACTTTTTTTTACGTTTTTCCTGTAGTTTGATATTACGTAAATATATTCATTTTTACCAATATTTCGATACTATTTTATGTAGTATCACGATATGTGATT
The DNA here is from genome assembly GCF_040958095.1 of Procambarus clarkii. Classification (NCBI taxonomy): domain Eukaryota; kingdom Metazoa; phylum Arthropoda; class Malacostraca; order Decapoda; family Cambaridae; genus Procambarus; species Procambarus clarkii. The sequence goes on along the minus strand of NC_091179.1, from coordinate 43,297,984 downwards.
TGGCCATCAAATCTCAGATTTTCGCATAATATTGCATTTTAAGGAATTTTTCTTGCATTTTGTTTCGTACTAAAAATCATCGAATTCAGCAATATTTTGGCGTTTATCATCCCCCTTTTCCTTTATGTGATATAAACAAAATATCATCGAATTAGGCAATATTTTGCTGTTTTTCCACTTTTTTGTGAATTTTCAGTTTATTGCTATTAATTCATTAAATATACGATAAAAATGATGCAAACACATAATTGATTAGAAATTAACCTTAAACACTTCATTTTCAATCAATTATTTGTTTCTCGTTAAAATACTGAGTAAGATATTGGAAAGGGCAGAAGTTCTGTTTATATTTCATATATCGACGTTTCAGCCGGATTAGAGCGGTTTCACGTGTACCTCTTCCATCGTTAATATAAACGGAAAATCAGGAACATTTTAGTTAATTCTAATGAAAACACATTGATTTTTATCATTTGTATTTGAAACAACATTGTCATATGTCTTTTCTTGGATCTAAATACAACGAAACCTCGCTCTATGATTTGAAGTTAAAATCCTTAAATATGGTAATATAGTGATTTTTTTCACGTTATTCATATAGTGTGATTTTACGTATATATATTCGTTTTTACCAATATTTCGATACTACTTCATGTTTTCTCACGATATGTGATTTGGCCTTCAAATCTCAGAATTTTGCAAATTTTGCATTTTTAAGCAAGTTTTCTTGCATTTTGTTTCGTACTAAAAATCATCGAATTAGGCAATATTTTGCTGTGTTTCCACGTTTTTGTGAATTATCAGTTTATTGCTGTTAATTCAATAAATATACGATAAAAATGATGCAAACACAAATTGATTAGAAATTAACCTAAAACACTTCAATTTCAATCAACTATTTCTTTCAGGGGGGGTTTGGGCAAAATGTGACCTATCGCTGCTTTTAGTTATTGGCATATTTTCAGTATAAAAATTCGTAATTTTAAACTGCGAATACGTGCAGAGAGTGAGAATTTGGCTCCAAAATTAGGATCAAGGGTCGAATTTGGGATGTTTGGGGTATTTTGAAAACTGCAGGGAGGGTTTGGGTAAAATGTGATACATCGCCGCTCTCAGTAATTGGCATTTTTTAGGTAAAAAAAATCGTAATTTCAAACTGCGAATACGTGCAGACAGCCAGAATTTGGTTCCAAAATATAGCTCAAGGATCGAATTTGGGATGTTTGGGATATTTTGAAATCTGCAGGGGGGTTTTGGCAAAATGTGACCCATCGCCGCTGTCAATAATTGGCATATTGTCGGTATAAAATGAAAAATTTCAAACTGCGAATACGTGCAGAGAGCCCGAATTTGACTCCAAAATATGTCTCAAGCGTCGAATTTGGGATGTTTGGGTCATTTTGTAAACTGCAAGGGGGTTTCGGGAAAATGTGACCCATCGCTGCTTTCAGTGATTGGCATATTTTCAGTATAAAAATTCGTAATTTCAAACTGGGAATACGTACAGAGAGCCAGAATTTGGTTCCAAAATATAGCTCAAGGGTCGAATTTGGGATGTTTGGGACATTTCGAAAACTGCAGGGAGGGTTTGAGCAAAATGTGATCCATCGCCGCTTTCAGTAATTGGCATATTTTCTGTATAAAAAGTCATAATTTCAAACTGGGAATACGTGCAGAGAGCCAGAATTTTCCTTCAAAATATGGCTCAAGGGTCGACTTTTGGATGTTTTGTATATTTTGAAAAGTGCAGGGAGGGTTTGGGCAAAATGTGATCCATCGCCGCTCTCAGTAAATGGCATTTTTTCGGTGTAAAAAGTCGTAATTTCAAACTGCGAATACGTGCAGAGAGCCAGAATTTGGCTCCAAAATATGGCTCAAGGGTCGAATTTGGGATGCTGGGGATATTTTGAAATCTGCAGGGAGGGTTTGGGCAAAATGTGATCCATCGCTGCTCTCAGTAATTAGCATATTTTTTGTATATGGATTTTGGATTTACAGTCTCCGTGGTGTAGTGGTAAGATACTCGCCTGGCGTTCCGCTAGCGCTATGTCATGGGTTCGTATCCTGGCCTGGGAGGATTTACTGGGCGCAATTCCTTAACTGTAGCCTCTGATTAAAGCAACAGTAAAATGTGTACTTGGATGAAAAAACTATTCTTCGCGGCAGGGGATCGTATTCCAGAGACCTGCCCGAAACGCTTCGCGTACTAGTGGCTGTAATTGAATGTAACAACTCTTGTATATAACTAAAAAATAAGTATAAACAGTCGTAATTTCAAACTGCGAATACGTGCAGAGAGCCAGAATTTGGCTCCAAAAGATGGCTCAAGAGTCGAATTTGGGATGTTTGGGATATTTTGAAAACTGCAGGGAGGTTTGGACAAAATGTGACCCATCGCTGCTTGCAGTAATTGGCGTATTTTCAGTATAAAATGAAATAATTTCAAACTGCGAATACGTTCAGAAAACCAGAATTTGGCTCCAAAATATGGCTCGAGCGTGGAATTTAGGATGTTTGGGATATTTTGAAAACTGCAGGAAGGGTTAAGGCAAAATGTGATCCATCGCCGATTTCAGTAATTGTCATATTTTCGGTATAAAAATTCGTAATTTCAAACTGCGAGTACTTTTAGAAAGCCAGAATTTGGTTCAAAAATATAGCTCAAGGGTCGAATTTGGGATGTTAGGGATATTTTGAAAACTGCAGGTAGGGTTTGGGCAAAATGTGATTCATCGCTGCTTTCAGTAATTGGCATATTTTCGGTACAAAAAGTCGTAATTTCAAACTGGGAATACGTGCAGAGAGCCAGAATTTGGCTTCAAAATATGAATCAAGAGTCGAATTTGGGATGTTTGGGATATTTTGCAAACTGCAGGGGGGTTTGGGCAAAATGTGTCCCATCGCTGCTTGCAGTAATTGGCATATTTTCAGTATAAAATGAAATATTTTCAAACTGCGAATACGTTCAGAAAGCCATAATTTGGCTCCAAAATATGGCTCAAGCGTGGAATTTAGGATGTTTGGGATATTTTGAAAACTGCAGGAAGGGTTAGGGCAAAATGTGATCCATCGCTGATTTCAGTAATTGTCATATTTTCGGTATAAAAAGTCGTAATTTCAATCTGCGAGTACGAGGAGAAAGCCATAATTGGGTTCAAAAATATAGCTCAAGGGTCGAATTTTGGATGTTTGGGATATTTTGCAAACTGCAGGGAGGGTTTGGGCAAAATGTGATCCGTCGCAGCTCTCAGATACTAGCATATTTTTGGTATAAAAAGTCGTAATTTCAAATGGCGAATACGTGCAGAGAGCCAGAATTCGGCTCCAAAATATGGCTCAAGGATCGAATTTGGGATGTTTGGGATATTATGAAAACTGCATGGGGGTTTGGGCAAAATGTGACCCATCGCTGCTTTCAGTAATTGGCATATTTTCAGTATAAAAAGTCGTAATTTCAAACTGCGAATACGTGCAGAGAGCCAGAATTTGGCTCCAAAATGAGGCTGAAGGTTCGAATTTGGGATGTTTGCGATATTTTGAAAACTGCAGGGAGGGTTTGGGAAAAATGGGAACCATCGTCGCTCTCAGTAATTAACATATTTTCGGTATAAAAAGGCGTAATTTCAAACTGCGAATACGTGCAGACAGCCAGAATTTGGCTCCAAAATATAGCTCAAGGATCGAATTTGGGATGTTTGGCATATTTTGAAATCTGCAGAGGGGGTTTTGGCAAAATGTGACCCATCGCCGCTCTCAGTAATTGGCATATTGTCGGTATAAAATGAAATAATTTAAAACTGCGAATACGTGCAGAGAGCCCGAATTTGACTCCAAAATATGTCTCAAGCGTCGAATTTGGGATGTTTGGGACATTTTGAAAACTGCAGGGGGTGTTTGGGCAAAATGTGACCCATCGCTTCTTTCAGTGATTGGCATATTTTCAGTATAAAAATTCGTAATTTCAAACTGGGAATACGTACAGAGAGCCAGAATTTGGCTCCAAAATATAGCTCATGGGTCGAATTTGAGATGTATGTGATATTTTGAAAGCTGCAGGGAGGGTTTGGGCAAAATGTGATCCATCGCCGCTTTCAGTAATTGGCATATTTTCGGTATAAAAAGTCGTAATTTCAAACTGCGAATACGTTCAGAAATGCCAGAATTTGGCTCCAAAATATGGCTCAAGCGTGGAATTTAGGATGTTTGAGATATTTTGAAAACTGCAGGAAGGGTTAGGGCAAAATGTGATCCATCGCTGATTTCAGTAATTGTCATATTTTCGGTATAAAAAGTCGTAATTTCAAACTGCGAATACGTGCAGAGAGCCAGAATTTGGCTACAAAATATGACTCAAGCGTCGAATTTGGGATGTTTGGGATATTTTGAAAACTGTAGGGAGTGTTTGGGCAAAATGTGATCCATCGCCGCTTTCAGTAATATGTATATTTTCGGTATAAAAAGTCGTAATTTCAAACTGCGAATACGTGAAGAGAGTCAGAATTTCGCTCCAAAATTAGGATCAAAGGTCGAATTTGGGATGATTTGGATATTTAGCAAGCTGCAGGGAGGGTTTGGGCAAAATGTGATCCATCGCCGCTCTCAGTAATTGGCATATTTTCAGTAAAAAAAGTTGTAATTTCAAACTGCGAATACGTGCAGAGAACCAGAATTTGGCTCCAAAATATGACTCAAGCGTCGAATTTGGGATTTTTGGGATATTTTGAAAACTGCAGTTAGGGTTTGGGTAAAAGGTGATCCATCGCCGCTCTCAGTAATTGGCATTTTTTCGGTATAAAAAGTCGTAATTTCAAACTGCGAATACGTGCAGACAGCCTGAATTTGGCTCCAAAATTCAGCCTCTGCATCATTCTCTTCAGCCTCTGCATTCCTCTCTTGAACTCCTGCATCCCTCTCATGAGCCTCTGCATCCCTCTCTTGAGCCTTTGCAACACTCTCTTAAGCCTCTGCATCCCTCTCTTGTGCCTCTGCATCACTATCAAGAGCCTCTGCATCCCTCTCTTGAGCCTCTGCATCCTTCACTTGAGCCTCTGCATCCCTCTCTTGAGCCTCTGCATCCCTCTCTTGAACCCCTGCATCCCTCTCTTAAGCCTCTGCATCACTCTCTTCAGCCTCTGCATCACTCTCTTCAAAATGTGATCCTTCGCCGCGCTCAATAATTGGCTTATTTTCCGTATAAAAAGTAGTCATTTCAAACTGCGAATACGTGCAGAGAGTCAGAATTTGGTTACAAAATATAGCTCAAGGGTCGAATTTGGGATGTTTGGGAAATTTTGAAAACTGCAAGGGGGTTTTGGCAAAATGTGACCTATCGCTGCTTTTAATTATTGACATATTTTCAGTATAAAAATTCGTAATTTCAAACTGCGAATACGTGCAGAGAGTCAGAATTTAGCTCTAAAATTACGATCAAGGGTCGAATTTGGGATGTTTGGGGTATTTTGAAAACTGCAGGGAGGGTTTGGGCAAAATGTGATACATAGCTGCTCTCAGTAATTGGCATATTTTCAGTATAAAAAATCGTAATTTCAAACTGGGAATACGTGCAGAGAGCCAGAATTTGGCTCCAAAATATAGCTCAAAGGTCGAATTTGGGATGTTTGAGATATTTTGAAAACTGCAGGGAGGGTTTGGGCAAAATGTGATCCATTTTGTCCTAATCCTCTGCATCCCTGTCTTGAGCATCTGCATCACTCTCTTGTGCCCCTGCATCGCTCTCTTAGCCTCTCCATCACTTTCTTGAGCCTATGCATCACCCTCTTAAGCCTCTGCGTCCCTCTTTTGAGCCTCTGCATCACTTTCCTAAGCCTCTGCATCCCTTTCTTGAGCCTCTGCATCCCTCTCTTGAACTCCTGCATCCCTCTCAAGAGCCTCTGCATCCCTCTCCAGAGCCTTTGCATCACTCTCTTATGCCTCTGCATCCCTCTATTGAGCCTCTGCATCCCTCTCTTCAGCCTCTGCATCCCTCTCTTGAGCCTCTGAATCCCTCTCTTAAGCCTCTGCATCACTCTCTTCAGCCTCTGCATCACTCTCTTCAGCCTCTGCATGACTCTCTTGAGCTTCTGCATCACTCTCTTGAGCCTCTACATCCCTCTCTTGAGCCTCTGCATAACTCTCTTCAGCCTCTGCATCACTCTCTTGAGCTTCTGCATCACTCTCTTGAGCCTCCAAATCCCTCTCATGAGCCTCTGCCTCAGTCTCGTAAGCCTCTGCATCACTCTCTTGAGTCTCTGCATCACTCTCTTGATCCTCTGTATCCGTCTCTTGAGCCTCTGCAACACTCTCTTCAGCCTCTGCATCACTCTCGTAAACCTCTGAATCACTCTCTTGAGCCTCTCCATCAATCTCTTTAGCCCCTGCATCCCTCTATTGAGCCTCTGCATCCCTCTCTTGAGCCCCTGCATCCCTCTCTTGAGCCTCTGCATCCCTCTCTTAAACCTGTGCATCACTCTCTTGAGCTTCTGCATCACTCTCTTCATCCTCTGCATCCCTCTCTTGAGCATCTGCATCACTCACTTGGCCCCCTGCATCCCTCTCTTTAGCCTCTCCATCACTCTCTTGAGCCTCTGCTTGACCCTCTTAAGCCTCTGCATCCCTATTTTGAGCCTCTGCATCACTTTCTTAAGCCTCTACATCACTTTCTTGAGCCTCTGCATCACTCTCTTGAACTCCTGCATCCCTCTCATGAGCCTCTGCATCCCTCTCCTGACCCTTTGCATCACTCTCGTAAGCCTCTGCATCCCTCTCTTGAGCCTCTGCTTCACTCTCGTAAGCCTCTGCATCACTCTACTGAGCCTCTGCATAACACTCTTCAGTCTCTGAATCACTCTCTTGAGCCTCTGCATCCCTCTCTTGAGCCTCTGCAACACTCTCTTGAGCCTCTGCATCACTCTCGTAAGCCTCTGCATCACTCTCTTGAGCCTCTGCATAACTCTCTTGATTCTCTGCATCACTCGCTTGAGGCTCTGCATCTCTCTCTTGAGCCTCTGCAACACTCTCTTCAGCCTCTGCATCACTTTCTTAAGCCTCTGCATCCCTCTCTTGAACTCCTGCATCCCTCTCATGGGCCTCTGCATCGCTCTCCTGAGCCTTTGCATCACTCTCGTAAGCCTCTGCATCACTCTAATGAGCCTCTGCATAACTCTCTTGAGTCTCTGCATCACTCTCTTGAGCCTCTGCATCCCTCTCTTAAACCTCTGCATCACTCTCTTGAGCTTCTGCATCACTCTCTTGAGCCTCTACATCCCTCTCTTGAGCCTCTGCATCACTCTCGTAAGCCTCTGCATCACTCTCTTGAGCCTCTGCATAACTCTCTTGAGTCTCTGCATCACTCTCTTGAGCCTCTGCATCCGTCTTTTGAGCCTCTGCAACACTCTCTTCAGCCTCTGCATCACTCTCTTAAGTCTCTGCATCCATCTCTTGAGCCTCTAAATCCCTCTCTTGAGCCTCTGCACCACTCTCTCGAGCCTCTGCATCACTCTCTTCATCCTCTGCATCCCTCTCTTGAGCATCTGCATCACTCACTTGGCCCCTGCATCCCTCTCTTTAGCCTCTCCATCACTCTCTTGAGCCTCTGCATGACCCTCTTAAGCCTCTGCATCCCTATTTTGAGAATCTGCATCACGTTCTTAAGCCTCTACATCACTTTCTTGAGCCTCTGCATCACTCTCTTGAACTCCTGCATCCCTCTCATGAGCCTCTGCATCCCTCTCCTGACCCTTTGCATCACTCTCGTAAGCCTCTGCATCCCTCTCTTGAGCCTCTGCTTCACTCTCGTAAGCCTCTGCATCACTCTACTGACCCTCTGCATAACGCTCTTGAGTCTCTGCATCACTCTCTTGAGCCTCTGCATCCCTCTCTTGAGCCTCTGCAACACTCTCTTGAGCCTCTGCATCACTCTCGTAAGCCTCTGCATCACTTTCTTGAGCCTCTGCATAACTCTCTTGATTCTGTGCATCACTCGCTTGAGGCTCTGCATCTCTCTCTTGAGCCTCTGCAACACTCTCTTCAGCCTCTGCATCACTTTCTTAAGCCTCTGCATCCCTCTCTTGAACTCCTGCATCCCTCTCATGGGCCTCTGCATCGCTCTCCTGAGCCTTTGCATCACTCTCTTAAGCCTCTGCATCCCTCTCTTGAGCCTCTGCATCACTCTCGTAAGCCTCTGCATCACTCTAATGAGCCTCTGCATAACTCTCGTGAGTCTCTGCATCACTCTCTTGAGCCTCTGCATCCCTCTCTTAAACCTCTGCATCACTCGCTTGAGCTTCTGCATCACTCTCTTGAGCCTCTACATCCCTCTCTTGAGCCTCTGCATTACTCTCGTAAGCCTCTGCATCACTCTCTTCAGCCTCTGCATAACTCTCTTGAGTCTCTGCATCACTCTCTTGAGCCTCTGCATCCATCTTTTGAGCCTCTGCAACACTCTCTTCAGCCTCTGCATCACTCTCTTAAGCCTCTGCATCCATCTCTTGAGCCTCTGAATCCCTCTCTTGAGCCTCTGCACCACTCTCTCGAGCCTCTGCATCACTCTCTTCATCCTCTGCATCCCTCTCTTGAGCATCTGCATCACTTACTTGGCCCCCTGCATCCCTCTCTTTAGCCTCTCCATCACTCTCTTGAGCCTCTGCATGACCCTCTTAAGCCTCTGCATCCCTATTTTGAGCCTCTGCATCACTTTCTTAAGCCTCTACATCACTTTCTTGAGCCTCTGCATCACTCTCTTGAACTCCTGCATCCCTCTCATGAGCCTCTGCATCCCTCTATTGACCCTTTGCATCACTCTCGTAAGCCTCTGCATCCCTCTCTTGAGCCTCTGCATCACTCTCGTAAGCCTCTGCATCACTCTACTGAGCCTCTGCATAACACTCTTGAGTCTCTGCATCACTCTCTTGAGCCTCTTTATCCCTCTCTTGAGCCTCTGCAACACTCTCTTGAGCCTCTGCATCACTCTCGTAAGCCTCTGCATCACTCTCTTGAGCCTCTCCATAACTCTCTTGATTCTCTGCATCACTCGCTTGATGCTCTGCATCTCTCTCTTGAGCCTCTGCAACACTCTCTTCAGCCTCTGCATCACTTTCTTAAGCCTCTGCATCCCTCTCTTGAACTCCTGCATCACTCTCTTGAGCCTCTGCATCACTCTCGTAAGCCTCTGCATAACTCTCTTGAGTCTCTGCATCACTCTCTTGAGCCTCTATATCCCTCTCTTGAGCCTCTGCAACACTCTCTTCAGCCTCTGCATCACTCTCGTAAGCCTCTGCATCAGTCTCTTGAGCCTCAGCACAACTCTTTTTAGCCTCTGCATCACTCTCTTGAGCCTCTGCATCTCTCTCTCTTGAGCCTCTGCAACACTCTCTTCAGCCTCTGCATCACTCTCTTAAGCCTCTGCATCACTCTCTTCGGCCTCTGCATCACTCTCTTAAGCCTCTGCTTACCTCTCTTGAGCCTCTGCATCACTCTCATGATCCTCTGCATCACTCGCTTGAGCCTCTGCATCACTCTCTTGAACCTCTACATCACACTCTTGAGCCTCTGCATCATTCTCTTGAGCCTCTGCATCCCTCTCTTAAGCCTCTACATCATTCTTTTGAGCCTCTGCATTACTCTTTTGAGCTTCTGCATCACTCTCTTAAGCCTCTGCATCTCTCTCTTCACCCTCTGCATCACTCTCTTTAGCCTCTGCATCCCTCTCTGGAGCCTGAGCATCCCTCTCTTAAGCCTCTCCATCACTTTCGTGAGCCTCTGCATCAACCTCTTAAGCCTCTGCATCACTATTTTGAGAGTCTGCATCACTTTCTTAAGCCTCTGCATCCCTTTCTTGAGCCTCTGCATCCCTCTCCTGAGCCTTTTGCATCCCTCTCTTGAGCCTCTGCATCCCACACTTGAGCCTCTGCATCCCTCTCTTAAGCCTCTGCATCACTCTCTTCAGCCTCTGCATCACTCTCCTTAGCTTCTGAATTACTCTCTTCAGCCTCTACATCCCTCTCTGGAGCCTGAGCATCCCTCTCTTAAGCCTCTGCATCACTCTCTTGAGCCTCTGCATCCCTCTCTTGAACTCCTGCATCACTCTCATGATCCTCTGCATCACTCGCTTGAGCCTCTGCATCACTCTCTTGAACCTCTACATCACACTCTTGAGCCTCTGCATCATTCTCTTGAGCCTCTGCATCCCTGTCTTAAGCCTCTACATCATTCTCTTGAGCCTCTGCATTACTCTTTTGAGCTTCTGCATCACTCTCTTAAGCCTCTGCATCTCTCTCTTCACCCTCTGCATCACTCTCTTTAGCCTCTGCATCCCTCTCTGGAGCCTGAGCATCCCTCTCTTAAGCCTCTCCATCACTTTCTTGAGCCTCTGCATCAACCTCTTAAGCCTCTGCATCACTATTTTGAGAGTCTGCATCACTCTCTTCAGCCTCTGCATCACTCTCCTTAGCTTCTGAATTACTCTCTTCAGCTTCTACATCCCTCTCTTGAGCCTCTGCATCACTCTCGTAAGGCTCTGCATCATTCTCTTGAGCCTCTGCATAACTCTCTTGAGTCTTTGCATCACTCTCTTGAGCCTCTGCATCCCTCTCTTGAGCCTCTGCAACACTCTCTTCAGCCTCTGCATCACTCTCTTAAGCCTCTGCATCCCTCTCTTGAACTCCTGCATCCCTCTCATGAGCCTCTGCATCCCTCTCCTGAGCCTTTGCATAACTCTCTTTAGCCTCTGCATCCCTTTCTTGAGCCTCTGCATCACTCTCGTCAGCCACTGCATCACTCTAATGAGCCTCTGCATAACTCTCTTGAGCCTCTGCATCACTCTCTTCAGCCTCTGTATCCCTCTCTTGAGCCTCTGCAACACTCTCTTCAGCCTCTGCAACACTGTCTTCAGCCTCTGCATCACTCTTGTATACCTCTGAATCACTCTCTTGAGCCTCTCCATCAATCTCTTGAGGCCCTGCATCCCTCTATTGAGCCTCTGCATCCCTCTCTTGAGCCCCTGCATCCCTCTCTTGAGCCTCTGCATCCCTCTCTTAAGCCTCTGCATCACTCTCTTCAGCCTCTGCATCACTCTCTTGAGCTTCTGCATCCCTCTCTTAAGCCTCTGCATCACTCTCTTCAGCCTCTGCATCCCTCTCTTAAAACTCTGCATCACTCTATAAGCCTCTGCATCACTCTCGTAATCCTCTGAATCACTCTTGAGCCTGTGCATCACTCTCTTGAGCATCGGCATCCCTCTCATAAGCCTCTGCATCACTCTCTTGAGCCTCTGCATCACTCTCTTGAGCCTCTGCATCACTCTCTTAAGCCTCTGCATACCTCTCTTGAGCCTCTACATCACTCTCTTGAGCCTCTGCATCACTCTCTTGAGCCTCTGCATCACTCTCTTGACCCTCTGCATCACTCGCTTGAGCCTCTGCATCGCTCTCTTAAGCCTCTGCATCACTCTCTTGAGCCACTGCATCACTTTCTTGAGCCTCTGCATCACTCCCTTGAGCCTCTGCATCACTCTCTTGAGCCTTTTCATCAATCTCTTCAGCCTCTGCAGCCCTCTCCTAAGCCTCTGCAACACTCTCTTCAGCCTCTGCATCACTCTCTTAAGCCTCTGCATTACTCTCTTCAGCCTCTGCATCACTCTCTTAAGCCTCTGCAACACTCTCTTCAGCCTCTGCATCACTCTCTTAAGCCTCTTCATCACTCCCTTCGGCCTCTGCATCATTCTCTTAAGCCTCTGCTTACCTCTCTTGATCCTCTGCATCACTCTCTTGAGCCTCTGCATCACTCTCATGATATTTTGCATCACTCTCTTGAGACTCTGCATCACTCTCTTGAGCCTCTACATCACACTCTTGAGCCTCTGCATCACTCTCTTGAGCCTCTGCATCACTCTCTTAAGCCTCTGCATCCCTCCCTTGATCCTCTGCATCACTCTCTTGAGCCTCTGCATCATTCTCTTGAGCCTCTGCATCCCTCTCTTAAGCCTCTACATCATTCTCATGAGCCTCTGCATTAATCTAAATAATACGAAACCTCGCTTTATGATTTGAATTTAAAATCCTCAAATATGGTATTATAGTGACTTTTTTCACGTTATTTTATGTTTTTATTGCATATATCGACGTTTCAGTCAGATTAGAACGTTTTACGTGTACGTCTTCCATCGGTAATATAAACCGAAAATCAGAAACATTTTAGTTAATTTTAATGAAAACACATTGATTTTTATCATTTGTATTGGAAGCAACATCTTTATACGTCTTTTCTAGGGTCTAAAAAATGCGAAACGTCGCTTTATGATTCGAAGTTAAAATCCTCAAATTTGGTATAATAATGATTTTTTTCACGTTTTTTATGTAGTTTGATATTACGTAAATATATTAATTTTTACCAATATTTAGATACTATTTTATGTAGTATCACGATATGTGATTTGGCCTTCAAGTCTCAGATTTTCGCATAATATTGCATTTTAAGCAAGTTTTCTTGCATTTTGTTTCGTACTAAAAATCATCGAATTCAGCAATATTTTGACGTTTATCATCCCCTTTTCCTTTATGTGATATAAACAAAATATCATCGAATTAGGCAATATTTTGCCGTTTTTCCACGTTTTTGTGAATTTTCAGTTTATTGTTATTATTTCATTAAATATACGAGAAAAATTATGCAAACACATAATTGATCAGATAATAACCTTAAATACTTCATTTTCAATCATCTATTTGTTTCTCGTTAAAATACTGAGTAAGATATTGAAAAGGGAAGAAGTTCTGATTTTATTGCATATATCGACGTTTCAGCCGGATTAGAACGGTTTTACGTGTACATCTTCCATCGGTAATATAAACCGAAAATCAGGAACATTTTAGTTAATTTTAATGAAAACACATTGATTTTTATCATTTGTATTGGAAGCAACATCTTTATACATCTTTTCTAGGGTCTAAAAAATACGAAACGTCGCACTATGATTCGAAGTTAAAATCCTCAAATTTGGTATAATAATGACTTTTTTCACGTATTTCATGTAGTTTGATATTACGTAAATAATAGTACATTTTTAACAATATTTCGATACTATTTCATGTAGTATCACGATATGTGATTTGGCCTTCAAATATCAGATTTTCGCATAATATTGCATTTTAAGCAAGTTTTCTTGCATTTTGTTTCGTACTAAAAATCATCGAATTCAGCAATGTTTTGACGTTTATCATCCCCTTTTCCTCTATGTGATATAAACATAATATCATCGAATTAGGCAATATTTTGCTGTTTTTCCACGTTTTTGTGAATTTTCTGTTTATTGCTATTAATTCATTAAAAATACGATATAAATGATGCAAACACATAATTTATTAGAAATTAACCTTAAACACTTCATTTTCAATCAACTATTTGTTTCTCGTTAAAATACTGAGAAAGGGGAGAAGTTCTGTTTTTATTGCATATATCGACGTTTCAGCCGGATTAGAGCGGTTTTACGTGTACATCTTACATCGGTAATATAAACGGAAAATCAGGAACATTTTAGTTAATTCTAATGAAAACACATTGATTTTTATCATTTGTATTTGAAACAACATTGTCATATGTCTTTTCGTGGATCTAAATAATACGAAACCTCGCTTTATGATTTGAAGTTAAAATCCTCAAATATGGTAATATAGTGACTTTTTTCACGTTATTCATGTAGTGTGATTTTACCTATATATATTCGTTTATACCAATATTTCGATACTACTACATGTTTTCTCCCGATATGTGATTTGGCCTTCAAATCTCACAATTTTGCAAATTTTACATTTTTAAGCAAGTTTTGTTGCATTTTGTTTCGTACTAAAAATTATGGAATTCAGCAATATTTTGACGTTTATCATCTCCTTTTCCTTTATGTGATATGAACAAAATATCATCGAATTAGGCAATATTTTGCTGTTTTTCTACGTTTTTGTGAATTTTCAGTTTATTGCTATTAATTCATTAAATATACGATAAAAATGATGCAAACACAAATTGATTAGAAATTAACCTTAAACACTTCATTTTCAATCAACAATTTGTTTCTCGTTAAAATACTGAGTAAGATATTGGAAAGGGGAGAAGTTCTGTTTTTATTGCATATATCGACGTTTCAGCCGGATTAGAGCGGTTTTACATGTACATCTTCCATCGGTAATATAAACGGAAAATCAGGAACATTTTAGTTAATTCTAATGAAAACACATTGATTTTTATCATTTGTATTTGAAACAACATTGTCATATGTCTTTTCTTGGATCTAAATAAAACGAAACCTCGCTCTATGATTTGAAGTTAAAATCCTTAAATATGGTAATATAGTGACTTTTTTCACGTTATTCATGTAGTGTGATTTTACGTATATATATTCGTTTTTACCAATATTTCGATACTACTTCATGTTTTATAACGATATGTGATTTGGCCTTCAACTCTCAAAATTTCGCAAATTTTGCATTTATAAGCATGTTTTCTTTCATTTTGTTTTGTACTAAAAATCATCGAATTTAGCAATATTTTGACCTTTATCATCCCCTTTTCCTTTATGTGATTTAAACAAAATATCATCAAATTAGGCAATATTTTGCCGTTTTTCCACGTTTTTGTGAATTTTCAGTTTATTGTTATTATTTCATTATATATACGAGAAAAAATTATGCAAACACATAATTGATCAGATAATAACCTTAAATACTTCATTTTCAATCATCTATTTGTTTCTCGTTAAAATACTGAGTAAGATATTGAAAAGGGGAGAAGTTCTGTTTTTATTACATATATCGACGTTTCAGCCGGATTAGAACGGTTTTACGTGTACATCTTCCATCGGTAATATAAACCAAAAATCAGGAAAATTTTAGTTAATTTTAATGAAAACACATTGATTTTTATCATTTGTATTGGAAGCAATATCTTTATACGTGTTTTCTAGGGTCTAAAAAATACGAAACGTCGCTCTATGATTCGAAGTTAAAATCCTCAAATTTGGTATAATAATGACTTTTTTCACGTTTTTCATGTAGTTTGATATTACGTATATATATTCTTTTTACCAATATTTCGATACTATTTCATGTAGTATCACGATATGTGATTTTGCCTTCAAATCTCAGATTTTCGAATAATATTGCATTTTAAGCAAGTTCATTTAAGCAAGGTAATCATTTTAAGCAAGTTCTTGCATTTTGTTTCGTACTAAAAATCATCGAATTTAGCAATATTTTGACGTTTATCATCCCCTTTTCCTTTATGTGATATAAACAAAATATCTTCGAATTAGGCAATATTTTGCTGTTTTTCCACGTTTTTGTGATTTTTCAGTTTATTGCTATTAATTCATTAAATATACGATAAAAATGCTGCAAACACATAATTGATTAAAAATTAACCTTAAACACTTCATTTTCAATCAACAATTTGTTTCTCGTTAAAATACTGAGTAAGATATTGGAAAGGGGAGAAGTTTTGTTTTTATGGCATATATCGACGTTTCAGCCGGATTAGAGCGGTTTTACGTGCACATCTTCCATCGGTAATATAAACGGAAAATCAGGAACATTTTAGTTAATTCTAATGAAAACACATTGATTTTTATCATTTGTATTTGAAACCACATTGTCATATGTCTTTTCTTGGATCTAAATAATACGAAACCTCGCTCTATGATTTAAAGTAAAATCCTCAAATATGGTATTATAGTGACTTTTTTCACGTTTTTCATGTAGTGTGATTTTACGTATATATATTCGTTTTTACCAATATTTCGATACAACTTCATGTTTTCTCACGATATGTGATTTGGCCTTCAAATCTCAGATTTTCGCATAATATTGCATTTTAAGCAAGTTTTCTTGCATTTTGTTTCGTACTAAAAATCATCGAATTCAGCAATATTTTGACGTTTATCATCCCCTTTTCCTTTATGTGATATAAACAAAATATCATCGAATTAGGCAATATTTTGCTGTTTTTCCACGTTATTGTGAATTTTCAGTTTATTGCTATTAATTCATTAAATATACGATAAAAATGATGCAAACACATAATTGATTAGAAATTAACCTTAAACACTTGATTTTCAATCAACTATTTGTTTCTCGTTAAAATACTGAGTAGGATATTGAAAAGGGGAGAAGTTCTGTTTTTATTGCATATATCGACGTTTCAGCCGGATTAGAACGGTTTTACGTGTACATTTTCCATCGGTAATATAAACCGAAAATCAGGAACATTTTAGTTAATTTTAATGAAAACACATTGATTTTTATCATATGTATAAATGATAAAAGGCTTAAGAGAAGGATGCAGAGGCTGAAGAGAATGATGCAGAGGCTTAAGAGAGGGATGCAGAGGCTTAAGAGAGGGATGCAGAGGCTCAAGAGAGTGATTGAGAGGCTCAAGAGAGCGATGCAGAGGCTCAACAGAGTGATTCAAAGACTTACGAGAGTGATGCAGAGGCTTAAGAGAGTGATGCAGAGGCTTAAGAGAGGGATGCAGAGGCTCATGAGTGGGATGCAGAGGCTCAAGAGAGGGATGCAGGGGCTCAAGAGAGGGATGCAGAGGCTCAAGAGAGGGATGCAGAGGCTCTTGAGAGTGATGCAGAGGCTCAAGAGAGGGATGCAGAGGCTGAAGAGAGTGTTGCAATAGCTCAAGAGAGGGATGCAGAGGCTCATGAGAGGAAAATAAGATCCTTCGCCGCTCTTAATAATTGGCATATTTTCCGTATAAAATGTAATCATTTCAAACTGCCAATACGTGCAGAGAGCCAGAATTTGGCTACAAAATATAGCTCAAGGGTCGAATTTGGGATGTTTGGGATATTTTGAAAACTGCAGGGGGGTTTGGCCAATATGTGACCCATCGCTCCTCTGCTGGAAAATCCATATACAAAAAATATGCTAATTACTGAGAGCAGCGATGGATCACATTTTGCCCAAACGCTCCCTGCACTTTTCAAAATATCCAAAACATCCAAAAGTCGACCCTTGAGCCATATTTCGAAGCCAAATTCCTGCTCTCTGCACGTATTCCCAGTTTAAAATTAAGACTTTTTATACCGAAAATATGCCAATTACTGAAAGCGGCGATGGATCACATTTTGCCCAAACCCTCCCTGCTGTTTTCAAAATGTCGCAAACATCCCAAATTCGACCCTTGAGCTGTATTTTGGAGAAAAATTCTGGTTCTCTGCACGTATTCCCAGTTTGAAATTACGAATTTTTATACCGAAAATATGCCAATTACTGAAAGCTGCGATGGATCACATTTTGCCCAAACCGTCCCTGCAGTTTTCAAAATATCTCAAACATCCCAAATTCGACCTTTGAGCTATATTTTGGAGCCAAATTCTGGCTCTCTGCACGTATTCCCAGTTTGAAATTACGACTTTTTATACTGAAAATATGCCAATCACTGAGAGCAGCGATGGGTCACATTTTGCCCAAACCTCCCTGCAGCTTTCAAAATATCCCAAACATTCCAAATTCGACGCTTGAGACATATTTTGGAGTCAAATTCGGGTTCTCTGCACGTATTCGCAGTTTGAATTTATTTCATTTTATACCGACAATATGCCAATTACTGAGAGCGGCGATGGGTCACATTTTGCCCAAACCCCAATGCAGTTTTCAAAATATCACAAACATCCCAAATTCGACCCTTGACCTATATTTTGGACCCAAATTCTGGCTCTCGAACGTATTCCCAGTTTGAAATTACGAATTTTTATCCTGAAAATATTCCAATCACAGAAAGCAGCGATGGGTCACATTTTGCCCAAACCTCCCTGCAGCTTTCAAAATATCCCAAACATCCCAAATTCGGCGCTTGAGACATATTTTGTAGTCAAATTCGGGCTCTTTGCACGTATTCGCAGTTTGAAATTATTTAACTTTATTCCGACAATATGCCAATTAATGAGAGCGGCGATGGGTCACATTTTGCCCAATCCGCCCTGCAGTTTTCAAAATACCCCAAACATCCCAAATTCGACCCTTGATCGTAATTTTAGAGCCAAATTCTGACTCTCTGCACGTATTCGCAGTTTGAAATTACGAATTTTTATACTGAAAATAAATCAATAATTAATAGCAGCGATAGGTCACATTTTGCCAAAACCCCCGTGCAGTTTTCAAAATTTCCCAAACATCCCAAATTCGACCCTTGAGCTATATTTTGTAACCAAATTCTGGCTCTCTGCCCGTATTCGCAGTTTGAAATGACTACTTTTTATACGGAAAATAAGCCAATTATTGAGCGCGGCGAAGGATCACATTTTGAAGAGAGTGATGCAGAGGCTGAAGAGAGTGATGCAGAGGCTTAAGAGAGGGATGCAGAGGTTCAAGAGAGGGATGCAGAGGCTCAAGAGAGGGATGCAGAGGCTCAAGAGAAGGATGCAGAGGCTCAAGAGAGGGATGCAGAGGCTCTTGATAGTGATGCAGAGGCTCAAGAGAGGGATGCAGAGGCTCATGTGAGGGATGCAGGAGTTCAAGAGAGGGATGCAGAGGTTGAAGAGAATGATGCAGAGGCTGAATTTTGGAGCCAAATTCTGGCTGTCTGCACGTATTCGCAGTTTGAAATTTCGACTTTTTTACCGAAAAAATGCCAATTACTGAGAGCGGCGATGGATCACCTTTTGCCCAAACCCTAACTGCAATTTTCAAAATATCCAAAACATAACAAATTCGACGCTTGAGCAATATTTTTTAGCCAAATTCTGGCTCTCTGCACGTATTCGCAGTTTGAAATTACGACTTTTTATACCGAAAATATACCAATTACTGAAAGCGGCGATGGATCACATTTTGCCCAAACACTCCCTGCAGTTTTCAAAATATCCCAAACATCCCAAATTCGACGCTTGAGTCATATTTTGGAGCCAAATTCTGGCACTCTGCATGAATTCGCAGTTTGTAATTACGACTTTTTATACTGAAAATATGCCAATTACTGAGAGCGGCGATGCATCACATTTTGCCCAAACCCTCCCTGCAGCTTGCCAAATATCCCAATCATCCCAAATTCGAACTTTGATCCTAATTTTGGAGCCAAATTCTTACTCTCTTCACGTATTCGCAGTTTGAAATTACGACTTTTTATACCGAAAATATACCAATTACTGAAAGTGGCGATGGATCACATTTTGTCCAAACACTCCCTGCAGTTTTCAAAAAATCCCAAACATCCCAAATTCGACGCTTGAGTCATATTTTGTAGCCAAATTCTGGCTCTCTGCACGTATTCGCAGTTTGAAATTACGACTTTTTATACCGAAAATATGTTAATTACTGAGAGCGATTATGGATCACATTTTGTCCAAACCCTCCCTGCAGTTTTCAAAATATCGCAAACATCCCAAATTCGACCCTTCAGCCTCATTTTGGAGCCAAATTCTGGCTCTCTGCACGTATTCGCAGTTTAAAATTACGACTTTTTATACTGAAAATATGCCAATTACTGAAAGCAGCGATGGGTCACATTTTGCCCAAACACCCATGCAGGTTTCATAATATCCCAAACATCCCAAATTCGATCCTTGAGCCATATTTTGGAGCCGAATTCTGGCTCTCTGCACGTATTCGCCGTTTGAAATTACGACTTTTTATACCGAAAATATGACAATTACAGAGAGCAGCGATGGATCACATTTTGCCCAAACCCTCCCTGCAGCTTGCCAAATATCCCAATCATCCCAAATTCGACCTTTGATCCTAATTTTGGAGCCAAATTCTGACTCTGTTCACGTATTCGCAGTTTGAAATTACGACTTTTTAAACCGAAAATATACCAATTACTATAAGCGGCGATGGATCACATTTGGCCAAACACTCCCTGCAGTTTTCAAAATATTCCAAACATCCGAAATTAGACGCTTGAGTCATATTTTGTAGCCAAATTCTGGCTCTCTGCACGTATTCGCAGTTTGAAATTACGACTTTTTATACCGAAAATATGTTAATTACTGAGAGAGACGATGGATCACATTTTGCCCAAAACCTTCCTGCAGTTTTCAAAATATCCCAAACATCCTAAATTCCAAGCTTGAGCCATATTTTGTAGCCATATTCTGGCTTTCTGAACGTATTCGCAGTTTGAAATTATTTCATTTTATACTGAAAATATGCCAATTACTGCAAGCAGCGATGGGACACATTTTGCCCAAACCCCCCTGCAGTTTGCAAAATATCCCCAACATCCCAAATTCGACTCTTGAGCCATATTTTGGAGCCAAATTCTGGCTCTCTGCAAGTATTCGCAGTTTGAAATTACGAATTTTTATACCTTTTTTTTTGAGATATATACAAGAGTTGTTACATTCTATTACAGCCACTAGTACGCGTAGCGTTTCGGGCAGGTCCCTTGAATACGATCCCCTGCCGCGAAGACTCGTTTTTTCATCCAAGTACACATTTTACTGTGGCGTAAACAGAGGTTACAGTTAAGGAATTGCGCACAGTAAATCCTCCTAGGCCAGGATATGAACCCATGACATAGCGCAAGCGGAACGCCAGGCAGGTGTCTTACCACTATACCACGGAGACTGTAAATCCAAAATCCATATACAAAAAATATGCTAATTACTGAGAGCAGCGATGGATCACATTTTGCCCAAACACTCCCTGCAGATTTCAAAATATCCCCAGCATCCCAAATTCGACCCTTGAGACATATTTTGGAGCCAAATTCTGGCTCTCTGCACGTATTCGCAGTTTGAAATTTCGACTTTTTACACCGAAAAAATGCCATTTACTGAGAGCGGCTATGGATCACATTTTGCCCAAACCCTCCCTGCACTTTTCAAAATATACAAAACATCCAAAAGTCGACCCTTGAGCCATATTTTGAAGCCAAATTCTGGCTCTCTGCACGTATTCCCAATTTGAAATTACGACTTTTTATACCGAAAATATGCCAATTACTGAAAGCAGCGATGGATCACATTTTGCCCAAACCCTCCCTGCAGTTTTCAAAATATCCCAAACATCCCGAATTCGACCCTTGAGCTATATTTTGGAGCCAAATTCTGACTCTCTGTACGTATTCCCAGTTTGAAATTACGAATTTTTATACTGAAAATATGCCAATCACTGAAAGCAGCGATGGGTCACATTTTCCCCAAACCCCCATGCAGTTTTCAAAATGATCCAAACATCCCAAATTCGACGCTTGAGACATATTTTGGAGTCAAATTCGGGCTCTCAGCACTTATTCGCAGTTTGAAATTATTTCATTTTATACCGACAATATGCCAATTAGTGAGAGCGGCGATGGGTCACATTTTGCCAAAACCCCCTCTGCAGATTTCAAAACATCCCAAACATCCCAAATTCGATCCTTGAGCTATATTTTGGAGCCAAATTCTGGCTGTCTGCACGTATTCGCAGTTTGAAATTACGACTTTTTTTACCTAAAAAATGCCTATTACTGAGAGCGGCGATGTATTACATTTTACCCAAACCCTCCATGCAGTTTTCAAAATACCCCAAACATCCCAAATTCGACCCTTGATCGTAATTTTGGAGCCAAATTCTGAGTCTCTGCACGTATTCGGAGTTTGAAATTACGAATTTTTATACTGAAAATATGTCAATAACTAAAAGCAGCGATAGGTCACATTTTGCCCAAACCCCCCTGAAACAAATAGTTTATTGAAAATGAAGTGTTTAAGGTTAATTTCTAATCAATTTGTGTTTGCATCATTTTTATCGTATATTTATTGAAATAATAGCAATAAACTGAAAATTAACAAAAACGTGGAAAATAGCAAAATATTGCCTAATTCGATGATATTTTGTTTATATCACATAAAGGAAAAGGGGATGTAAACGTCAAAATATTGCTGAATTCGATGATTTTTAGTACGAAACAAAATGTAAGAAAATTTGCTTAAAATGCAATATTATGCGAAAATCTGAGATTTGAAGGCCAAATCACATATCGTGATACTACATAAAATAGTATCGAAATATTGTTAAAAATGAATATATTTACGAAATATCAAACTACATGAAAAACGTGAAAAAAGTCATTATTATACCAAATTTGAGGATTTTAACTTCGAATCATAGAGCGACGTTCCGTATTTTTTAGACCCTAGAAAAAACGTATAAAGATGTTGCTTCCAATACAAATGATAAAAATCAATATGTTTTCATTAAAATTAACTAAAATTTTCCTGATTTTTGCTTTATATTACCGATGGAAGATGTACACGTAAAACCGTTCTAATCCGGCTGAAACGTCGATATATGCAATAAAAACAGAACTTCTCCCCTTTTCAATATCTTACTCAGTATTTTAACGAGAAACAAATAGATGATTGAAAATGAAGTATTTAAGGTTATTTTCTGATCAATTATGTGTTTGCATAATTTTTCTCGTATATTTAATGAAATAATAACAATAAAATGAAAATTCACAAAAACGTGGAAAAACGGCAAAATATTGCCTAATTTGATGATATTTTGTTTAAATCACATAAAGGAAAAGGGGATGATAAAGGTCAAAATATTGCTAAATTCGATGATTTTTAGTACAAAACAAAATGAAAGAAAACATGCTTATAAATGCAAAATTTGCGAAATTTTGAGATTTGAAGGCCAAATCACATATCGTTAGAAAACATGAAGTAGTATCGAAATATTGGTAAAAACGAATATATATACGTAAAATCACACTACATGAATAACGTGAAAAAAGTCACTATATTACCATATTTAAGGATTTTAACTTCAAATCATAGAGCGAGGTTTCGTTTTATTTTGATCCAAGAAAAGACATGACAATGTTGTTTCAAATACAAATGATAAAAATCAATGTGTTTTCATTAGAATTAACTAAAATGTTCCTGATTTTCCGTTTATATTACCGATGAAGATGTACACGTAAAACCGCTCTAATCCGGCTGAAACGTCGATATATGCAATAAAAACAGAACTTCTCCCCTTTCCAATATCTTTCTCAGTATTTTAACGAGAAACAAATAGTTGATTGAAAATGAAGTGTTTAAGGTTAATTTCTAATCAATTTGTGTTTGCATCATTTTTATCGTATATTTAATAAATTAATAGCAATAAACTGAAAATTCACAAAAAGTAGAAAAACAGCAAAATATTGCCTAATTCGATGATATTTTGTTCATATCACATAAAGGAAAAGGAGATGATAAACGTCAAAATATTGCTGAATTCCATAATTTTTAATACGAAACAATATGCAAGAAAACTTGCTTAAAAATGTAAAATTTGCAAAATTGTGAGATTTGAAGGCCAAATCACATATCGTGAGAAAACATGAAGTAGTATCGAAATATTGGTAAAAACGAATATATATACGTAAAATCACACTACATGAATAACGTGAAAAAAGTCACTATATTACCATATTTGAGGATTTTTACTTCAAATCATAATGCGAGGTTTCGTATTATTTAGATCCAAGAAAAGACATATGACAATGTTGTTTCAAATACAAATGATAAAAATCAATGTGTTTTCATTAGAATTAACTAAAATGTTCCTGATTTTCCGTTTATATTACCGATGGAAGATGTACACGTAAAACCGCTCTAATCCGGCTGAAACGTCGATATATGCAATAAAAACAGAACTTCTCCCCTTTCCAATATCTTACTCAGTATTTTAACGAGAAACAAATAGTTGATTGAAAATGAAGTGTTTAAGGTTAATTTCTAATAAATTATGTGTTTGCATCATTTATATCGTATTTTTAATGAATTAATAGCAATAAACTGAAAATTCACAAAAACGTGGAAAAACAGCAAAATATTGCCTAATTTGATGACATTTTGTTTATATCACATAAAGGAAAAGGGGATGATAAACGTCAAAATATTGCTGAATTCGATGATTTTTGGTACGAAACAAAATGCAAGAAAACTTGCTTAAAATGCAATATTATGCGAAAATCTGAGACTTGAAGGCCAAATCACATATCGTGATACTACATAAAATAGTATCGAAATATTGGTAAAAATGAATATATTTACGTAATATCAAACTACATAAAAAACGTGAAAAAAGTCATTATTATACCAAATTTGAGGATTTTAACTTCGAATCATAAAGCGACGTTTCGCATTTTTTAGACCCTAGAAAAGACGTATAAAGATGTTGCTTCCAATACAAATGATAAAAATCAATGTATTTTCATTCAAATTAACTAAAATGTTTCTGATTTTCGGTTTATATTACCGATGGAAGATGTACACGTAAAACGTTCTAATCTGGATGAAACGTCGATATATGCAATAAAAACATAAAATAACGTGAAAAAAGTCACTATATTACCATATTTGAGGATTTTACTTCAAATCATAAAGCGAGGTTTCGTATTATTTAGATTAATGCAGAGGCTCATGAGAATGATGTAGAGGCTTAAGAGAGGGATGCAGAGGCTCAAGAGAATGATGCAGAGGCTCAAGAGAGTGATGCAGAGGCTCAAGAGTGTGATGTAGAGGCTCAAGAGAGTGATGCAGAGTCTCAAGAGAGTGATGCAGAATATCATGAGAGTGATGCAGAGGCTCAAGAGAGGGATGCAGAGGATGAAGAGAGGTAAGCAGAGGCTTAAGAGAATGATGCAGAGGCCGAAGAGAGTTATGAAGAGGCTAAAGAGAGGGATGTAGAGGCTGAAGAGAGTGATTCAGAAGCTAAGGAGAGTGATGCAGAGGCTGAAGAGAGTGTTGCAGAGGCTCAGGAGATACAGAGGCTCAAGAGAGTGATGCAATATTATGCGAAAATCTGAGACTTGAAGGCCAAATCACATATCGTGATACTACATAAAATAGTATCGAAATATTGGTAAAAATGAATATATTTACGTAATATCAAACTACATGAAAAACGTAAAAAAAAGTCATTATTATACCAAATTT
The DNA here is from genome assembly GCF_040958095.1 of Procambarus clarkii. Classification (NCBI taxonomy): domain Eukaryota; kingdom Metazoa; phylum Arthropoda; class Malacostraca; order Decapoda; family Cambaridae; genus Procambarus; species Procambarus clarkii. The sequence continues at coordinate 43,273,074 of NC_091179.1, read as the reverse complement.
GAGGATTTTAACTTCGAATCATAAAGCGACGTTTCGTATTTTTTAGACCCTAGAAAAGACGTATAAAGATGTTGCTTCCAATACAAATGATAAAAATCAATGTGTTTTCATTAAAATTAACTAAAATGTTCCTGATTTTCAGTTTATATTACCGATGGAAGATGTACACGTAAAACCGTTCTAATCCGGCTGAATCGTCTATATATGCAATAAAAACAGAACTTCTCCCCTTTTCAATATCTTGAAAGCCTCTGCATCCCTCTGCAGACAGCCTCTGCATCCCTCTCTTAAGCCTCTGCATCACTCTCTTGAGCCTCTGCATCATTCTCTTGATCCTCTGTATCACTCTCTTGAGCCTCTGCATCACTCTTTCCGAGCCTCTACATCACTCTCTTGAGCCTCTACATCACTCGCTTCAGCCTCTTCATCACTCTCTTAATCCTCTGCATCCCTCTCCTGATCCTCTGCATCACTCTCTTGAGCCTCTGCATCATTCTCTTGAGCCTCTGCATCCTTCTCTTAAGCCTCTACATCATTCTCTTGAGCCTGTGCATCACTCTCTTGAGCCCCTGCATCACTCTCTTAAGCCTCTGCATCTCTCTGCATAACTCTCATTAGCCTCTGCATCACTCTCTTCAGTCTCGGCATCACTCTCTTGAGCCTCTGCATCCCTCTCTTAAGCCTCTGCAACACTCTCTTCAGCCTCTGCATCACTCTCTTGAGCCTCTGCATCCCTCTCTTAAGCCTCTGCATCACTCTCTTGAGCCTCTGCATTACTCTCTTGATCCTCTGCATCACTCTCTTGAGCCTCTGCATCACTCTCCAGAGCCTCTACATCACTCTCTTGAGCCTCTACATCACTCGCTTCAGCCTCTTCATCACTCTCTTAATCCTCTGCATCCCTCTCCTGATCCTCTGCATCACTCTCTTGAGCCTCTGCATCATTCTCTTAAGCCTCTGCATCCTTCTCTTAAGCCTCTACATCATTCTCTTGAGCCTCTGCATCACTCTATTGAGCCCCTGCATCACTCTCTTAAGCCTCTGCATCTCTCTCTTCAGCCTCTTCATCATTCTCTTGAGCCTCTGCATCCCTCTCTTAAGCCTCTACTGCGAATACGTGCAGAGAGCCAGAATTTGGCTACAAAATATAGCTCAAGGGTCGAATTTTGGATGTTTGGGATATTTTGAAAACTGCAGGGGGGTTTGGGCAAAATGTGACCCATCGCTGCTCTCAGTAATTGGCATATTTTCAGTATAAAAATTCGTAATTTTTAAACTGGGAATACGTGAAGAGAGTCAGAATTTGGCTCCACAATTAGGATCAAGGGTCGAATTTGGGATGTTTGGGATATTTTGCAAACTGCAGGGGGGGTTTGTGCAAAATTTGATCCGTCGCTGCTTTCAGTAATTGGCATATTTTCGGTATAAAATGAAATAATTTCAAACTACGAATACGTGCAGAAAGCCAGAATTGGGCTCCAAAATATGGCTCAAGGTTCGAATTTGGGATGTTTGGGATATTTTGCAAACTGCAGGGGGGTTTGGGCAAAGTGGAACCCATCCCCGCTCTCAGTAATTGGCATAATTTCGGCATAAAATGAAATTATTTCATACTGCGAATACGTGCAGAGTGCCAGAATTTGGCTCCAAAATATGACTCAAGCGTCGAATTTGGGATGTTTGGGATATTTTGAAAACTGCAGAGAGTGTTTGGGCAAAATGTGATCCATCGCTGCTTTCAGTAATTGGCATATTTTCAGCAAAAAAAGGCGTAATTTCAAACTGCGAATACGTGCAGAGAGCCAGAATTGGGCTCCAAAATGTGGCTCAAGGTTCGAATTTGGGATGTTTGGGATATTTTGCACACTGCAGGTGGGTTTGGGCAAAATGTGACCAGTCGCTGCTTTCAGTAATTGGCATATTTTCGGTATAAAATGAAATAATTTCAAACTGCGAATACGTGCAGAAAGCCAGAATCTGGCTCCAAAACATGGCTCAAGGTTCGAATTTGGGATGTTTGGGATATTTTGCAAACTGCAAGGGGGTTTGGGCAAAGTGGGATCCATCGCTGCTCTCAGTAATTGGCATATTTTCGGCATAAAATGAAATTATTTCATACTGCGAATACGTGCAGAGAGCCCGAATTTGGCTCCAAAATATGGCTGAAGGGTCGAATTTGGGATTTTGGGGATATTTTGAAAACTGCAAGGAGGGTTTGGGCCAAATGTGATCCATCGCTGCTTTCAGTAATTGGCATATTTTCAGTAAAAAAAGTCGTAATTTCAAACTGCGAATACGTGCAGAGAGCCAGAATTTGGCTCCAAAATAATTCTTAAGGGTCGAATTTGGGATGTTTGGGATATTTTGAAAACTGCAGGGAGGGTTTGGGCAAAATGTGATCCATCGCCGCTCTCAGTAATCAGCATATTTTTTGTATATGAATTTTGGATTTACAGTCTCCGTTGTGTAGTGGTAAGACACTCGCCTGGCGTTCCGCTAGCGCTATGTCATGGGTTCGTATCCTGGCCGGGAAGGATTTACTGGGCGCAATTCTTTAACTGTAGCCTCTGTTTAACGAAACAGATAAATGTGTACTTCGATGAAAAAACGATTCTTCGCGGCAGGGGATCGTATTCCAGGGACCTGCCCGAAACGCTAAGCGTACTAGTGGTTGTAATAGAATGTAACAACACTTGAATATATCTAAAAAAAAAATCGTAATTTCACACTGCGAATACGTGCAGAAAGCCAGAATTTGGCTCCAAAATATTGTTCAAGCGAGAAATTTAGGATGTTTGGGATATTTTGAAAACTGCAGGAAGGGTTTGGGCAAAATGTGATCAATCGCCGATTTCAGTAATTGTCATATTTTCGGTATAAAAAGTCGTAATTTCAAACTGCGAATACGTGCAAAAAGCCAAAATTTGGTTAAAAATTATAGCTCAAGGGTCGAATTTTGGATGATTAAGATATTTTGAAAACTGCAGGGAGGGTTTGTGCAAAATGTGATCCACCGCCGCTTTCAGTAATTGGCATTTTTTCGGTATAAAAATTCGTAATTTCAAACTGCGAATACGTGCAGAAAGCCAAAATTTGGCTCCAAAATATGGCTCATTTTTCGAATTTGGGATGTTTGGGATATTTTGCAAACTGCAGGAGGGTTTGGGCAAAATGTGACCCATCGCTGCTTTCAGTAATTGGCATATTTTCGGTATAAAATGAAATAATTTCAAACTGCGAATACATGCAGAAAGCCAGAATTGGGCTCCAAAATATTGCTTAAGCATGGAATTTAGGATGTTTGGGATATTTTGAAAACTGCAAGAAGGGTTTGGGCAAAATGTGATCAATCGCCGATTTCAGTAATTGTCATATTTTCAGTATAAAAAGTCGTAATTTCAAACTGCGAATACTTGCAGAAAGCCAAAATTTGGTTCCAAAATATAGCTCAAGCGTCGAATTTTGGATGTTTGGGATATTTTGTAAACTGCAGAGGGGTTTGGGCAAAATATGACCCATCGCTGCTCTCAGTAATTGGCATATTTTCGGTATAAAAAGTCGTAATTTCAAACTGCGAATACGTGCAGAGAGCCAGAATTTGGTTCCAAAATATGACTCAAGTGTTGAATTTGGGATTATTGGGATATTTGGCCAACTGCAGGGAGGGTTTGGGCAAAATGTGATCAATCGCCGCTTTCAGTAATTGTCATATTTTCGGTATAAATAGTCGTAATTTCAAACTGCGAATACGTGCGGAGTGCCCGAATTTGCATCACTCTCTTGAGCCTCACTCTGCATCACTCTCTTGAGCCTCTGCATCACCCTCTTAACCCTCTGCATCCCTTTTTTGAGCCTCTGCATCACTTTCTTAAGCATCTGCATCCCTTTCTTGAGCCTCTGCATCACTCTCTTGAACTCCTGCATCTCTCTCATGAGCCTCTGCATCCCTCTCCTGAGCCTTTGCATCACTCTCTTAAGTCTCTGTATCCCTCTCTTGAGCCTCTGCATCACTCGCAAGAGCCTCTGCATCCCTCTCTTGTGCCTCTACATCCCTCACTAGAGCCTCTGCATCCCTCTCTTGAGCATCTGCATCTCTCTGTTGACCTCTGCATCCCTCTCTTGAGCCTCTAAATAATATGGAAACTCGCTTTATGTTTTGAAGATAAAATCCTCAAATTTGGTATATAACCATTTTTTCACGTTTTTCATGTAGTGTGATTGTAAATTGTAAGTAAATTTTTTCAAATATTTCGATAATACTTCAGGTTCCTCACGATATGTGATTTAGCCTTAAATCTGAGAATTTCGGTTAATAATGCATTTTTAAGCAAGTTTTCTTACGTTTTGTTTTGTACAAAAATCATTGAATTTAGCAATATTTTTTCCAATATTTCGATAATACTTCATGTTTTCTCACGATATGTGATTTAGCCTTAAATCTGAGAATTTCGCTTAATAATGCATTTTTAAGCAAGTTTTCTTACGTTTTGTTTTGTACTAAAAATCATTGAATTTAACAATATTTTGACGTTTATCATCCTCTTTTCCTTTATGTGATTTAAACAAAATATCATCGAATTAGGCAATATTTTGCCGTTTTTCCACGTTTTTGTGAATTTTCAGTTTATTGTTATTAATTAACTATATATACGATAAAAATGATGCAAAAACATAATTGATTTGAAATTAACATTAAATACTGAAATTTTCAATCAACTATTTGTTTCTCGTTAAAAAACTGAGTAAAATATGGAAAAAGCGAGAAGTTCTGTTTTTATTGCATATATCGACGTTTCAGCCGGATTAGAGCGGTTTTACGTGTACATCTTCCATCAATAATATAAACGGAAAATCAGGAACACTTTAGTTAATTCTTATAAAAACACATTGATTTTTATCATTTGTATTGGAAACAACATCTTTATATGTCTTTTCTAGGATCTAAATAATACGAAACCTCGCTTTGTGATTTGAAGTTAAAATCCTCAAATTTGGTAATATAGCGATTATTTTCACGTTTTTCATGTAGTGTGACTTCGCGTGAATATATTCCTTTTTAAATTTTTCGATACTATTTCATGTAGTATCACGATATATAATTTGGCCTTCAAATCTCAGACTTTAGCATAATATTGCATTTTAAGCAAGTTTTCTCACGTTTTGTTTTGTACTAAAAATCATCGAATTTAGCAATATTTTGACGTTTGTCATCCCCTTTCCTTTATGTGATAAAAACAAAATATCATCGAATTAGGCAATATTTTGCCGTTTTCCCCGTTTTTGTGAATTTTCAGTTTATTAGTATTAATTTATTATATATACGATAAAAATGATGCAAACACATAATTGATTAGAAAATAACATTAAATACTTAATTTTCAATCAACTATTTGTTTCTCGTTAAAAAACTGAGTAAGATATTGGAAATGCGAGAAGTTCTGTTTTTATTGCATATATCGACGTTTCAGCCGGATTAGAGCGGTTTTACGTGTACATCTTCCATCGGTAATATACACGGAAAATCAGGAACATTTTAGTTAATTCTAATGAAAACACATTGATTTTTATCATTTGTATTGGAAACAAAATTTTTATGTCTTTTCAGGATCATTTTTGTAATTCTAATAAAAAAAAATTGATTTTTATCATTTGTATTGGATACAACATTTGTATATGTCTTTTCTAGGATCTAAATAATACGAAACCTCGCTTTATGATTTGAAGTTAAAATCCTCAAGTTTGGTAATATAGCGATTTTTTTCACGTTTTTTATGTAGTGTGACTTCACCTGAATATATTCGTTTTTACCAATATTTCGATACTATTTCATGTAGTATCACGATATGTGATTTGGCCTTTAAATATCAGAATTTCGCATAATATTGCATTTTAAGCAAGTTTTCTTGCATTTTGTTTCGTACTAAATATCATCAAATATAGCAATATTTTGATGTTTATGATCCCCTTTTCCTTTATTGTGATATAAACAAAATATCATCGAATTAGGGAATATTTTGCCGTTTCTCCACGTTTTTGTGAATTTTCAGTTTAATGCTAATAATTCAATATAAATACGATAAAAATGATGCAAACACATAATTGATTAGAAATTAATAATAAATACTTCATTTACAATCAACTATTTGTTTCTCGTTAAAAAACTGAGTAAGATATTGAGAAAGCAAGAAGTTGTGATTTTATTGCATATATCGACGTTTCAGGCGGATTAGAGCGGTTTTACGTGTACATCTTCCATCGGTAATATAAACGGAAAATCAGGAACATTTTAGATAATTCTAATGAAAACACATTGAATTTTACCATTTGTATTGGAAACAACATTTTTATGTCTTTTCTAGGATCTAAAAAATACGAAACCTCGCTTTTTCATTTGGAGTAAAAATCCTCAAATTTGGTAATATAGCGACTTTTTTCACGTTTTTCATGTAGTGTCACTTTCCGTAAATATATTCGTTTTTACCAATATTTCGATACTACTTCATGTTTTCTCACGATATGTGATTTGGCCTTCAAATCTCAGAATTTCGAAAATTTCTCATTTTTAAGCAAGTTTTCTTGCATTTTGTTTCGTACTAAAAAATCATCGAATTCAGCAATATTTTGACGTTTATCATCCCCTTTTCCTTTATGTGATATAAACAAAATATCATCGAATTAGGCAATATTTTGCCGTTTTTCCACGTTTTTGTGAATTTTCAGTTTATTGTTATTATTTCATTATATATACGATAAAAATTATGCAAACACATAATTGATCAGATAATAACCTTAAATCCTTCATTTTCAATCCTCTATTTGTTTCTCGTTAAAATACTGAGTAAGATATTGAAAAGGGGAGAAGTTCTATTTTATTGCATATATCGACGTCTCAGCCGGATTAGAACGGTTTTACGTGTACATCTTCCATCGGTAATATAAACCGAAAATCAGGAACATTTTAGTTAATTTTAATGAAAACACATTGATTTTTATCATTTGTATTGGAAGCAACATCTTTATACGTGTTTTTTAGGGTCTAAAAAATACGAAACGTAGCTCAATGATTCGAAGTTAAAATCCTCAAATTTGGTATAATAATGACTTTTTTCACGTTTTTCATGTAGTTTGATATTACGTATATATATTCTTTTTTACCAATATTTCGATACTATTTCATGTAGTATCACGATATGTGATTTTGCCTTCAAATCTCAGATTTTCGAATAATATTGCATTTTAAGCAAGTTCATTTAAGCAAGTTAAGCATTTTAAGCAAGTTCTTGCATTTTGTTTCGTACTAAAAATCATCGAATTTAGCAATATTTTGACCTTTCTTCATCCCCTTTTCCTTTATGTGATTTAAACAAAATATAATCGAATTAGGCCGTTTTTCCACGTTTTTGTGAATTTTCAGTTTATTGTTATTAATTCATTATATATACGATAAAAATTATGCAAACACATAATTGATCAGAAAATAACCTTAAATACTTCATTTTCAATCATTTATTTGTTTCTCGTTAAAATACTGAGTAGGATATTGAAAAGGGGAGAAGTTCTGTTTTAATTGCATATATCGACGTTTAGCCGGATTAGAACGGTTTTACGTGTACATCTTCCATCGGTAATATAAACCGAAAATCAGGAATATTTTAGTTAATTTTAATAAAAACACATTGATTTTAATCATTTGTATTGGAAGCAACATCTTTATACGTGTTTTTTAGGGTCTAAAAAATACGAAACGTAGCTCTGATTCGAAGTTAAAATCCTCAAATTTGGTATAATAATGACTTTTGTCACGTTTTTGTGTAGTTTGATATTACGTATATATATTCTTTTTTACCAATATTTCGATACTATTTCATGTAGTATCACGATATGTGATTTTGCCTTCAAATCTCAGATTTTCGCATAATATTGCATTTTAAGCAAGTTTTCTTGCATTTTGTTTCGTACTAAAAATCATCGAATTCAGCAATATTTTGACGTTTATCATCCCCTTTTCCTTTATGTGATATAAACAAAATATCATCGAATTAGGCAATATTTTGCTGTTTTTCCTCGTTTTTGTGATTTTTCAGTTTATTGCTATTAATTCATTAAATATACGATAAAAATGATGCAAACACATAATTGATTAAAAATTAACCTTAAACACTTCATTTTCAATCAACAATTTGTTTCTCGTTAAAATACTGAGTAAGATATTGGAAATGGGAGAAGTTCTGTTTTTATGGCATATATCGACGTTTCAGCCGGATTAGAGCGGTTTTACGTGTACATCTTCCATCGGTAATATAAACGGAAAATCAGGAACATTTTAGTTAATTCTAATGAAAACACATTGATTTTTATCATTTGTATTTGAAACAACATTGTCATATGTCTTTTCTTGGATCTAAATAATACGAAACCTCGCTCTATGATTTGAAGTTAAAATCCTCAAATATGGTATTATAGTGACTTTTTTCACGTTATTCATGTAGTGTGATTTTACGTATATATATTCGTTTTTACCAATATTTCGATACTACTTCATGTTTTCTCACGATATGTGATTTGGCCTTCAAATCTCAGATTTTCGCATAATATTGCATTTTAAGCAAGTTTTCTTGCATTTTGTTTCGTACTAAAAATCATCGAATTCATCAATATTTTGACGTTATCATCCCCTTTTCCTTTATGTGATATAAACAAAATATCATCGAATTAGGCAATATTTTGCTGTTTTTCCACGTTATTGGGAATTTTCAGTATATTGCTATTAATTCATTAAATATACGATAAAAATGATGCAAACACACAATTGATTAGAAATTAACCTTAAACACTTCATTTTCAATCAACTATTTGTTTCTCGTTAAAATACTGAGTAAGATATTGGAAAGGGGAGAAGTTCTGTTTTTATTGCATATATCGACGTTTCAGCCGGATTAGAGCGGTCTTACGTGTACATCTTCCATCGGTAATATATACGGAAAATCAGGAACATTTTAGTTAATTCTAATGAAAACACTTTGATTTTTATCATTTGTATTTGAAACAACATTGTCATATGTCTTTTCTTGGATCTAAGTAATACGAAACCTCGCTCTATGATTTGAAGTTAAGATCCTCAAATATGGTAATATAGTGACTTTTTTCACGTTATTCATGTAGTGTAATTTTACGTATATATATTCGTTTTTACCAATATTTCGATACTACTTCATGTTTTCTCACGATATGTGATTTGGCCTTCAAATCTCAGAATTTCGCAAATTTTGCATCTTTAAGCAAGTTTTCTTGCACTTTGTTTTGTACTAAAAATCATCAAATTTAGCAATATTTTGACCTTTTTTCATCCCCTTTTCCTTTATGTGATTTAAACAAAATATCATCGAATTAGGCCGTTTTTCCACGTTTTTGTGAATTTTCAGTTTATTGTTATTAATTCATTATATATACGATAAAAATTATGCAAACACATAATTGATCAGAAAATAACCTTAAATACTTCATTTTCAATCATCTATTTGTTTCTCGTTAAAATACTGAGTAGGATCTTGAAAAGGGGAGAAGTTCTGTTTTAATTGCATATATCGCCGTTTCAGCCGCATTAGAACGGTTTTACGTGTACATCTTCCATCGGTAATATAAACCGAAAATCAGGAACATTTTAGTTAATTTTAATGAAAACACATTGATTTTTATCATTTGTATTGGAAGCAACATCTTTATACGCCTTTTCTAGGGTCTAAAAAATACGAAACGTCGCTCTATGAATCGTAGTTAAAATCTTCAAATTTGGTATATTAATGACTTTTTTCAAGTTTTTCATGAAGTTTGATATTACGTAAATATATTCTTTTTTACCAATATTTCGATACTATTTCATGTATTATCACGATATGTGATTTGGCCTTCAAATCTCAGATTTTCGCATAATATTGCATTTTAAGGAAGTTTTCTTGCATTTTGTTTCGTACTAAAAATCATCGAATTCAGCAATATTTTGACGTTTATCATCCCCTTTTCCTTTATGTGATATAAACAAAATATCATCGAATTAGGCAATATTTAGCTGTTTTTCCACGTTTTTGTGATTTTTCAGTTTATTGCTATTAATTCATTAAATATACGATAAAAATGATGCAAACACATAATTGATTAAAAATTAACCTTAAACACTTCATTTTCAATCAACAATTTGTTTCTCGTTAAAATACTGAGTAAGATATTGGAAAGGGGAGAAGTTCTGTGTTTATGGCATATATCGACGTTTCAGCCGGATTAGAGCGGTTTTACGTGTACATCTTCCATCGGTAATATGAACGGAAAATCAGGAACATTTCAGTTAATTCTAATGAAAACACATTGATTTTTATCATTTGTATTTGAAACAACATTGTCATATGTCTTTTCTGGGATCTAAATAATACGAAACCTCGCTCTATGATTTGAAGTTAAAATCCTCAAATATGGTATTATAGTGACTTTTTTCACGTTATTCATGTAGTGTGATTTTACGTATATATATTCGTTTTTACCAATATTTCGATACTACTTCATGTTTTCTCACGATATGTGATTTGGCCTTCAAATCTCAGATTTTCGCATAATATTGCATTTTAAGCAAGTTTTCTTGCATTTTGTTTCGTACTAAAAATCATCGAATTCATCAATATTTTGACGTTATCATCCCCTTTTCCTTTATGTGATATAAACAAAATATCGAATTAGGCAATATTTTGCTGTTTTTCCACGTTATTGTGAATTTTCAGTTTATTGCTATTAATTCATTAAATATACGATAAAAATGATGCAAACACACAATTGATTAGAAATTAACATTAAACACTTCATTTTCAATCAACTATTTGTTTCTCGTTAAAATACTGATTAGGATATTGGAAAGGGGAGAAGTTCTGTTTTTATTGCATATATCGACGTTTCAGCCGTATTAGAGCGGTCTTACGTGTACATCTTCCATCGGTAATATATACGGAAAATCAGGAACATTTTAGTTAATTCTATTGAAAACACATTGATTTTTATCATTTGTATTTGAAACAACATTGTCATATGTCTTTTCTTGGAACTAAGTAATACGAAACCTCGCTCTATGATTTGAAGTTAAGATCCTCAAATATGGTAATATAGTGACTTTTTTCACGTTATTCATGTAGTGTAATTTTACGTATATATATTAGTTTTTACCAATATTTCGATACTACTTCATGTTTTCTCACGATATGTGATTTGGCCTTCAAATCTCAGAATTTCGCCAATTTTGCATCTTTAAGCAAGTTTTCTTGCACTTTGTTTTGTACTAAAAATCATCGAATTTAGCAATATTTTGACCTTTTTTCATCCCCTTTTCCTTTATGTGATTTAAAGAAAATATCATCGAATTAGGCCGTTTTTCCACGTTTTTGTGAATTTTCAGTTTATTGTTATTAATTCATTATATATACCATAAAAATTATGCAAACACATAATTGATCAGAAAATAACCTTAAATACTTCATTTTCAATCATCTATTTGTTTCTCGTAAAATACTGAGTAGGATATTGAAAAGGGGAGAAGTTCTGTTTTAATTGCATATATCGACGTTTCAGCCGGTTTAGAACGGTTTTACGTGTACATCTTCCATCGGTAATATAAACCGAAAATCAGGAACATTTTAGTTAATTGTAATGAAAACACATTGCTTTTTATCATTTGTATAAATGATAAAAGGCTTAAGAGAAGGATGCAGAGGCTGAAGAGAATGATGCAGAGGCTTAAGAGAGGGATGCAGAGGCTTAAGAGAGGGATGCAGAGGCTCAAGAGAGTGATTGAGAGGCTCAAGAGATCGATGCAGAGGCTCAACAGAGTGATTCAAAGACTTACGAGAGTGATGCAGAGGCTTAAGAGAGTGATGCAGACCATCACGGCCGGACAAAAGGAAGTGATAGCCGAAGCTATTTTAACTACTTCCCCGCCGGCAACTCGGATGGTAATCTTGGGCATATCATTTCACCAAATCACCTCATTCTTTGGGGCACACGTGAGGAACACAAATGCGAACAAGCCTGAATGGTCCCCAGGACTATGTGCGACTGAAAACTCACACCCCAAAAGTGACTCGAACCCATACTCCCAGGAGCAACGCAACTGGTAACTATAGGGCGCCTTAATCCGCTTGACCATCACGGCCGGACAAAAGGAAGTGATAGCCGAAGCTATTTTAACCACTTCCCCGCGGGCAACTTGGATGGTAATCTTGGGCATAGCATTTCATCAAATCACCTCATTCTTTGGGGCACGCGTGAGGAACACAAATGCAAACAAGCCTGAATGGTCCCCAGGACTATATGCGACTGAAAACTCACACCCCAGAAGTGACTCGAACCCATACTCCCAGGAGCAACGCAACTGGTAACTACAGGGCGCCTTAATCCGCTTGACCATCCGAGTTGCCGGCGGGGAAGTGGTTAAAATAGCTTCGGCTATCACTTCCTTTTGTCCGGCCGTGATGGTCAAGCGGATTAAGGAGCCCTGTAGTTACCAGTTGCGTTGCTCCTGGGAGTATGGGTTCGAGTCACTTCTGGGGTGTGAGTTTTCAGTCGCATATAGTCCTGGGGACCATTCAGGCTTGTTCGCATTTGTGTTCCTCACGTGTGCCCCAAAGAATGAGGTGATTTGGTGAAATGCTATGCCCAAGATAACCATCCGAGTTGCCGGCAGGGAAGTGGTTAAAATAGCTTCGGCTATCATTTCCTTTTGTCCGGCTGTGATGGTCAAGAGGATTAAGGCGCCCTGTAGTTACCAGTTGCGTTGCTCCTGGGAGTATGGGTTCGAGTCACTTCTGGGGTGTGAGTTTTCAGTCGCATATAGTCCTGGGGACCATTCAGGCTTGTTCGCATTTGTGTTCCTCACGTGTGCCCCAAAGAATGAGGTGATTTGGTGAAATGCTATGCCCAAGATAACCATCCGAGTTGCCGGCAGGGAAGTGGTTAAAATAGCTTCGGCTATCACTTCCTTTTGTCCGGCTGTGATGGTCAAGAGGATTAAGGCGCCCTGTAGTTACCAGTTGCGTTGCTCCTGGGAGTATGGGTTCGAGTCACTTCTGGGGTGTGAGTTTTCAGTCGCATATAGTCCTGGGGACCATTCAGGCTTGTTCGCATTTGTGTTCCTCACGTGTACCCCAAAGAATGAGGTGATTTGGTGAAATGCTATGCCCAAGATTACCATCCGAGTTGCCGGCGGGGAAGTGGTTAAAATAGCTTCGGCTATCACTTCCTTTTGTCCGGCAGTGATGGTCAAGCGGATTAAGGCGCCCTGTAGTTACCAGTTGCGTTGCTCCTGGGAGTATGGGTTCGAGTCACTTCTGGGGTGTGAGTTTTCAGTCGCATATAGTCCTGGGGACAATTCAGGCTTGTTCGCATTTGTGTTCCTCACGTGTGCCCCAAAGAATGAGGTGATTTGGTGAAATGCTATGCCCAAGATTACCATCCGAGTTGCCGGCGGGGAAGTGGTTAAAATAGCTTCGGCTATCACTTCCTTTTGTCCGGCAGTGATGGTCAAGCGGATTAAGGCGCCCTGTAGTTACCAGTTGCGTTGCTCCTGGGAGTATGGGTTCGAGTCACTTCTGGGGTATGAGTTTTCAGTCGCATATAGTTGTGGGGACCATTCAGGCTTGTTAATTTGTGTTCCTCACGTATGCCCCAAAGAATGAGGTGATTTGGTGAAATGCTATGCCCAAGATTACCATCCGAGTTGCCGGGGGGGAAGTGGTTAAAATAGCTTCGGCTATCACTTCCTTTTGTCCAGCCGTGATGGTCAAGCGGATTAAGGCGCCCTGTAGTTACCAGTTGCGTTGCTCCTGGGAGTATGGGTTCGAGTCACTTCTGGGGTGTGAGTTTTCAGTCGCATATAGTCCTGGGGACCATTCAGGCTTGTTCGCATTTGTGTTCCTCACGTGTGCCCCAAAGAATGAGGTGATTTGGTGAAATGCTATGCCCAAGATTACCATCCGAGTTGCCGGCGGGGAAGTGGTTAAAATAGCTTCGGCTATCACTTCCTTTTGTCCGGCCGTGATGGTCAAGCGGATTAAGGGGCCCTGTAGTTACCAGTTGCGTTGCTCCTGGGAGTATGGGTTCGAGTCACTTCTGGGGTGTGAGTTTTCAGTCGCATTTAGTCCTGGGGACAATTCAGGCTTGTTCGCATTTGTGTTCCTCACGTGTGCCCCAAAGAATGAGGTGATTTGGTGAAATGCTATGCCCAAGATTACCATCCGAGTTGCCGGCGGGGAAGTAGTTTAAATAGCTTCGGCTATAACTTCCTTTTGTCCGGCCGTGATGGTCATGCGGATTAAGGCGCCCTGTAGTTACCAGTTGCGTTGCTCCTGGGAGTATGGGTTCGAGTCACTTCTGGGGTGTGAGTTTTCAGTCACATATAGTGTTGGGGACCATTCAGGCTTGTTCGCATTTGTGTTCCTCACGTGTGCCCCAAAGAATGAGGTGATTTGGTGAAATGCTATGCCCAAGATTACCATCCGAGTTGCCGGCGGGGAAGTGGTTAAAATAGCTTCGGCAATCACTTCCTTTTGTCCGGCCGTGATGGTCAAGCGGATTAAGGCGCCCTGTAGTTACCAGTTGCGTTGCTCCTGGGAGTATGGGTTCGAGTCACTTCTGGGGTGTGAGTTTTCAGTCGCATATAGTCCTGGGGACCATTCAGGCTTGTTCGCATTTGTGTTCCTCACGTGTGCCCCAAAGAATGAGGTGATTTGGTGAAATGCTATGCCCAAGATTACCACCCGAGTTGCCGGGGCGGAAGTGGTTAAAATATCTTCGGCTATCACTTCCTTTTGTCCGGCCGTGATGGTCAAGCGGATTAAGGCACCCTGTAGTTTCCAGTTGCGTTGCTCCTGGGAGTATGGGTTCGAGTCACTTCTGGGGTGTGAGTTTTCAGTCGCATATAGTCCTGGGGACCATTCAGGCTTGTTCGCATTTGTGTTCCTCACGTGTGCCCCAAAGAATGAGGTGATTTGGTGAAATGCTATGCCCAAGATAACCATCCGAGTTGCCGGGGGGGAAGTGGTTAAAATAGCTTCGGCTATCACTTCCTTTTGTCCGGCTGTGATGGTCAAGCGGATTAAGGCGCCCTGTAGTTACCAGTTGCGTTGCTCCTGGGAGTATGGGTTCGAGTCACTTCTGGGGTGTGAGTTTTCTGTCGCATATAGTCGTGGGGACCATTCAGGCTTGTTCGCATTTGTGTTCCTCACGTATGCCTCAAAGAATGAGGTGATTTGGTGAAATGCTATGCCCAAGATTACCATCCGAGTTGCCGGCGGGGAAGTGGTTAAAATAGCTTCGGCTATCACTTCCTTTTGTCCGGCCGTGATGGTCAAGCGGATTAAGGCGCCCTGTAGTTACCAGTTGCGTTGCTCCTGGGAGTATGGGTTCGAGTCACTTCTGGGGTGTGAGTTTTCAGTCGCATATAGTCCTGGGGACCATTCAGGCTTGTTCGCATTTGTGTTCCTCACGTGTGCCCCAAAGAATGAGGTGATTTGGTGAAATGCTATGCCCAAGATTACCATCCAAGTTGCTGGCGGGGAAGTGGTTAAAATAGCTTCGGCTATCACTTCCTTTTGTCCGGCCGTGATGGTCAAGCGGATTAAGGGGCCCTGTAGTTACCAGTTGCGTTGCTCCTGGGAGTATGGGTTCGAGTCACTTCTGGGGTGTGAGTTTTCAGTCGCATATAGTCCTGGGGACAATTCAGGCTTGTTCGCATTTGTGTTCCTCACGTGTGCCCCAAAGAATGAGGTGATTTGGTGAAATGCTATGCCCAAGATTACCATCCGAGTTGCCGGCGGGGAAGTAGTTAAAATAGCTTCGGCTATAACTTCCTTTTGTCCGGCCGTGATGGTCAAGCGGATTAAGGGGCCCTGTAGTTACCAGTTGCGTTGCTCCTGGGAGTATGGGTTCGAGTCACTTCTGGGGTGTGAGTTTTCAGTCGCATATAGTCCTGGGGACAATTCAGGCTTGTTCGCATTTGTGTTCCTCACGTGTGCCCCAAAGAATGAGGTGATTTGGTGAAATGCTATGCCCAAGATTACCATCCGAGTTGCCGGCGGGGAAGTAGTTAAAATAGCTTCGGCTATAACTTCCTTTTGTCCGGCCGTGATGGTCATGCGGATTAAGGCGCCCTGTAGTTACCAGTTGCGTTGCTCCTGGGAGTATGGGTTCGAGTCACTTCTGGGGTGTGAGTTTTCAGTCACATATAGTGTTGGGGACCATTCAGGCTTGTTCGCATTTGTGTTCCTCACGTGTGCCCCAAAGAATGAGGTGATTTGGTGAAATGCTATGCCCAAGATTACCATCCGAGTTGCCGGCGGGGAAGTGGTTAAAATAGCTTCGGCAATCACTTCCTTTTGTCCGGCCGTGATGGTCAAGCGGATTAAGGCGCCCTGTAGTTACCAGTTGCGTTGCTCCTGGGAGTATGGGTTCGAGTCACTTCTGGGGTGTGAGTTTTCAGTCGCATATAGTCCTGGGGACCATTCAGGCTTGTTCGCATTTGTGTTCCTCACGTGTGCCCCAAAGAATGAGGTGATTTGGTGAAATGCTATGCCCAAGATTACCACCCGAGTTGCCGGGGCGGAAGTGGTTAAAATATCTTCGGCTATCACTTCCTTTTGTCCGGCCGTGATGGTCAAGCGGATTAAGGCACCCTGTAGTTTCCAGTTGCGTTGCTCCTGGGAGTATGGGTTCGAGTCACTTCTGGGGTGTGAGTTTTCAGTCGCATATAGTCCTGGGGACCATTCAGGCTTGTTCGCATTTGTGTTCCTCACGTGTGCCCCAAAGAATGAGGTGATTTGGTGAAATGCTATGCCCAAGATAACCATCCGAGTTGCCGGGGGGGAAGTGGTTAAAATAGCTTCGGCTATCACTTCCTTTTGTCCGGCTGTGATGGTCAAGCGGATTAAGGCGCCCTGTAGTTACCAGTTGCGTTGCTCCTGGGAGTATGGGTTCGAGTCACTTCTGGGGTGTGAGTTTTCAGTCGCATATAGTCGTGGGGACCATTCAGGCTTGTTCGCATTTGTGTTCCTCACGTATGCCTCAAAGAATGAGGTGATTTGGTGAAATGCTATGCCCAAGATTACCATCCGAGTTGCCGGCGGGGAAGTGGTTAAAATAGCTTCGGCTATCACTTCCTTTTGTCCGGCCGTGATGGTCAAGCGGATTAAGGCGCCCTGTAGTTACCAGTTGCGTTGCTCCTGGGAGTATGGGTTCGAGTCACTTCTGGGGTGTGAGTTTTCAGTCGCATATAGTCCTGGGGACCATTCAGGCTTGTTCGCATTTGTGTTCCTCACGTGTGCCCCAAAGAATGAGGTGATTTGGTGAAATGCTATGCCCAAGATTACCATCCAAGTTGCTGGCGGGGAAGTGGTTAAAATAGCTTCGGCTATCACTTCCTTTTGTCCGGCCGTGATGGTCAAGCGGATTAAGGGGCCCTGTAGTTACCAGTTGCGTTGCTCCTGGGAGTATGGGTTCGAGTCACTTCTGGGGTGTGAGTTTTCAGTCGCATATAGTCCTGGGGACAATTCAGGCTTGTTCGCATTTGTGTTCCTCACGTGTGCCCCAAAGAATGAGGTGATTTGGTGAAATGCTATGCCCAAGATTACCATCCGAGTTGCCGGCGGGGAAGTAGTTAAAATAGCTTCGGCTATAACTTCCTTTTGTCCGGCCGTGATGGTCAAGCGGATTAAGGCGCCCTGTAGTTACCAGTTGCGTTGCTCCTGGGAGTATGGGTTCGACTCACTTCTGGGGTGTGAGTTTTCAGTCACATATAGTCCTGGGGACCATTCAGGCTTGTTCGCATTTGTGTTCCTCACGTGTGCCCCAAAGAATGAGGTGATTTGGTGAAATGCTATGCCCAAGATAACCATCCGAGTTGCCGGGGGGGAAGTGGTTAAAATAGCTTCGGCTATCACTTCCTTTTGTCCGGCTGTGATGGTCAAGCGGATAAAGGCGCCCTGTAGTTACCAGTTGCGTTGCTCCTGGGAGTATGGGTTCGAGTCACTTCTGGGGTGTGAGTTTTCAGTCGCATATAGTCGTGGGGACCATTCAGGCTTGTTCGCATTTGTGTTCCTCACGTATTCCTCAAAGAATGAGGTGATTTGGTGAAATGCTATGCCCAAGAATACCATCCGAGTTGCCAGCGGGGAAGTGGTTAAAATAGCTTCGGCTATCACTTCCTTTTGTCCGGCCGTGATGGTCAAGCGGATTAAGGGGCCCTGTAGTTACCAGTTGCGTTGCTCCTGGGAGTATGGGTTCGAGTCACTTCTGGGGTGTGAGTTTTCAGTCGCATATAGTCCTGGGGACAATTCAGGCTTGTTCGCATTTGTGTTCCTCACGTGTGCCCCAAAGAATGAGGTGATTTGGTGAAATGCTATGCCCAAAATTACCATCCGAGTTGCCGGCGGGGAAGTAGTTAAAATAGCTTCGGCTATAACTTCCTTTTGTCCGGCCGTGATGGTCAAGCGGATTAAGGCGCCCTGTAGTTACCAGTTGCGTTGCTCCTGGGAGTATGGGTTCGAGTCACTTCTGGGGTTTGAGTTTTCAGTCACATATAGTCCTGGGGACCATTCAGGCTTGTTCGCATTTGTGTTCCTCACGTGTGCCCCAAAGAATGAGGTGATTTGGTGAAATGCTATGCCTATGATTACCATCCGAGTTGCCGGCGGGGAAGTGGTTAAAATAGTTTCGGCTATCTGTTACGGCCCTCTCGGGACGCAACGGGGTTCTTACTCTGATGTCGTTAGAGGAAGATATATATCCGACCCCAAGCCAGTAGAGGCTTTCAAGGGATGCGATTCGTGACGCAAGTAACTTAAAGGGAGTAGGGAAAGAAAGGTAAGAACTTAATATAATATAATGTAACCTTCACCATTTAATATATATAATATTAGAGTACACAAGGGGGAAGGGTATTAACACTTTACAAAGGGGATCAACACTGTAGTCTTCTGCTGGAGACTATGGATCCTCGAAGCTAGGTGCCGAGTCCGCGGTGCTTTCTTCGTGGCCTCAAGACGTGTCCTCGGAGAACGCCGAGCCTACCCTGGCCACAGGTCAGCCACAACACAGGTCCACTGGGGGCACCGTCGTGGAGGCCGTCAACCACACGTCCAGCAGGTCTGCTGGCAGGTACTGAGCCACCAAGGCTGGTACGGCCACTCCACGAACGATAAAAGGGGTACGCCCTAGACAGGAGTCTCGTGTGATATCACCAATCACCCTCCTGTCCTCAATACCCCAGTGGATTATCGTCTCCAACCGTCGGTCCCGGGTAAATCCTTTAACTGCCACTCCAATGGCCGGCTAACACACCACAGTGTTCTTCCGGGGGGGCGACGTCACAACAGCTGCAGCAAACTTTACAGTATGGAGACTGGCTGCCTCGGGTAGACTGACTCCACCTTCAACACAGTGGTCCCAGGTCGGCTCTGTAAGCAGACACGTCATCAATAACAGGGACACTAAAACACCACACTTACAGCCTCAGACACAAACACCTGACGTATCCAGTCCATAGATGGCGCTGTCGTCGGAGCACCACCTCACCAGAGGTCAGGAGCGGCGGTGTTGAGTGCTGAACCAGACTGGAAACTGGTCCTCGAGGCCAGTACACGCTGTCCTCACTAGGTGTCGTCGTTCGTTTGGCGGGGGTTTCGGGAGCTGACCCACAGATGGCGTGTTTGTCACTGCTCCAGGCTCGGACGCTGGATCCGGGTTCGTAACACCTCCCCACCAAAAAGAATTTGGTTTGGGGTTCTATAAAAAGAAACACAAACCAAATTAGCAGGGCGACACAACTCCAAATGGACTTACTTACTCTATGAACTGGAGTGATGAGGCTGTCTTGTCCACAGAACTTTTCTACTGAGAAACCCTGGCACAAAGGGAGCTTGAACATGGCAGGCGATGACCTGCCTGACGTAATCTTCCACGTCTCCACTGCGATGTCAAGCAGGGGCGTCATCTCACATCTCTCGAGTACGGATTGGTTTCGACACGATCTGGGGTGACTCGACACTTCTCTATGTCGTGGCACCGATGATGGCTGACCACAGACGGCATTTCTGGTGCCAGTCCGATGGTCCTTCAGGGAGACAGGAACCTGGAATACAGGGGTCTGATAATTCAGAGTGATAGCGACAATGGGCAAGTTAGTACTTACTATACACTCTTCTACTAGGCCCACACCTAGTTCCAACAGGGCTGCTTGCTCACCGAAGATGGCATTCGCTCTGCCCCCGTCAGGTCGACCAACGTTCCGTATAACGCTGTGTTGAGGCTCAGCAGTCACGCGGGGGGTGTCAACCTGTCGGAAACAGTCACTCACATTATCACATATCGTACCTCCTGTATCATCTATTACCTCCCAGGTCCCTTCTTCAACTGCAACACTTGCAGTACAAATCTCCAATCCCTGGGACCTCTTCGCGATGTTCATGGGAGCCATCATTCGTCGGGTCGTCCACCGGTCCTCACTGAGAGCACAAACGAGAACACATAGGAGAACAAAACAAAATACCGATAGGAAACATTTGGTAAGTCGAGGGATAAGTTTCCTGAGCTTGTCATGTCCATAGCCGGCACCATCCACTAGCCTGGCTTGGACAGAAGGGGGCTCTAGACCTTTTGAACACACCGCACCTACCTCTGACGTCTGGGGAATCTCTGGCTGGTTCACTACATGCTGTAACTTGCCATACCGCAAGCACACATCCGCCTTCGCTCCAGACTCGTTGGTATCCGTGGGTGCCCGCACACAAGGCCTCTCTTCTTGCTCAGGTACCTCTGCCTTCTTAACTTCATGTTCCTCGTCGAGAGAATCAGGAGACACTGCTAGAATATCGTCGATCTGCGGGTGAGAGGACAAATTAAATATGTTTACATCCGGGTCTGTCTTTACCTGGACATTACCATTGCCTGTTACCTCAGACCGTGCTGTTCTGGTAGACTCGTCCGCAACCTTGGGACGATTGGTGCTCCAATCGGTCACCAAGTCGTTGGCTAGTACCACGTCAATCCCAGCCACAGGGAGGGTATCGACTACTGCCAACGCACATGTGCCGCTGAAATAAGGCGAGTCGAGATGTACTGGCACTAAGGGGGCGAAATACTGCGTTCTCGGAAACCCAACCAGGATAACCTCTGGTCTCCCATCCACACTTACTCCCTCGGGTAACGAGCTCTTCACGATCAGGGACTGGGCTGCTCCACTATCTCTGAGCACTACAATTGATCTACCAGTATGATCACTCGTTACATACCCGGTTGAAGTGTGAGAGGCCAACAAACTTGGTCCTTCCTGCGTCGTCGTAGACTGGTTTCCTACTGGTGATGTTCCACAGCTCATCAACATCACCTCCCTTCGTGCACTGCCACCTCTTCTGCCTCGGCACCTAGCAGCTATGTGCCCCTTCTGCCCTACAAGTCCAGCACACCATGTTCCTCCTCGGACTACGGTGTTTCGGACTACTAGGACTTGTTCTTCGAGGGCTACCTGGGGGAGTCTTCTTAGCACTTTGTGGGACGGGCTTTTCTTCTTCTTCGTCGTGAGGTCTGTCAAACCGGCGCTGGTAATTCCTCGGGACGTACTTAGCAGACGGCCTATGAGTCAGGATATACTCTTCAGCCATGGTGGCTGCTGCACTCAAGGTCTCTACCTGCTGTTCCTCTAAGTACGTCTTCAGGTCTACAGACAAACAATCCTTGAAGTCCTCGAGCAGAATCAGCTGTTCGAGGTCTTCCCTGGTCTCCACCTTCCGAGAGGCACACCATTCTTGGAAAAGTCGCTCCTTGATCGTGGCGAACTCGGTGAAAGTGTGCTCTGAGGTCTTCTTCAGGTTTCTGAACTTCTGCCTGTAAGCCTCAGGTACCAATTGGTACGCCATGAGCACCACTTTCTTCACCATATCGTAATCGCCGGAGTCGTCAAGGGATAACGTAGAGTAGGCGATTTGGGCCTTCCCAGTCAGGACTGACTGTATCATGATGGCCCAATTCTCCCTTGGCCACTCCAAAGAGGCCGCGACTTTCTCGAAGGCTGCGAAGAACTTCGAAACTTCTCTCTCGTTGAATTTGGGGACCATTTTGATATTTCTTACCGGATCGAAACCGCTTACTCCAGTTTGTCTCTGTCCAGCGCCTAATCTTAATACTTCTAGTTCATGTTGTCTCTGTCTTTCTTTTTCTTCTCTCTCTCGCTGTTTCTCTTCTCTTTCTCGTTCTTCTCTTCTTTCTTCTCTTTCTCTCTCTTCTCTCTCTCGTTTCTCTTCTCTTTCTAATTCTAAATGCCTCATCGCCAATTCTTTTTCTTTCATCTCCATTTCTTTATCTTGTCTCTCTCGTTCCATTTCTAATTTCTTCCATTCTATTTCACGATTGATCTCTAGGGCACGCATTTTGACTGTTAGGAAGCTGATATTAAGCTCACCTGCATCACTATCAACGTCGCTGCCCTTATCTTCCTTTTCCGTGGAAGCTATTTCCTCACCTTCCTTTGTACTAGGAGTCTCGCCTTCCTGTTTCTCTTCTGCCTTCAGGTGCCGGTGAACCTTGGACAAGATCTCCACACGGGAATCACTGGCACGGATCTTGATCTCCAGGTAGGCGCTCACTAGTACAAGTTCCGGTTTGCTCAGATACTTTAATCTGGCAAGACAGTCCACTCTGTTCAGAAAAGCCTGAACATCGTCCAGATCATCGATGGTAGCTTTGTCTGCCATTGTCACAGATGGAACACTTTGCACTTAACACTGCTTACACGTTAGCACTTAACGCACCGAGCACTGTTCTACGCCAATATTGCACTTTATCGCACCAAACACTGCACTTGCCAATATTGCACGTAATCACTTCGGGCACCACACTACCCAATATTGCACCGAGTCCAAGCAAACACTTCGCTCTACAATATTGCACTAAATCACCGAGCACCGCACTAGTCAATATTGCACTTAATCGCTTAATCACAGCGAGCACCGTACTGCACAATATCGCACTTAGTCACTCTGAACACCGCACAGGACGTATAACGTCACAATCGTCACACACAGGGGGAATTATTTACAGGGATTACGCCACTTCACCACCCCTGTCAAACATACTTAACAAGGGGACGGATCCCGCTGGGGATGCCAATTATGTTACGGCCCTCTCGGGACGCAACGGGGTTCTTACTCTGATGTCGTTAGAGGAAGATATATATCCGACCCCAAGCCAGTAGAGGCTTTCAAGGGATGCGATTCGTGACGCAAGTAACTTAAAGGGAGTAGGGAAAGAAAGGTAAGAACTTAATATAATATAATGTAACCTTCACCATTTAATATATATAATATTAGAGTACACAAGGGGGAAGGGTATTAACACTTTACAAAGGGGATCAACACTGTAGTCTTCTGCTGGAGACTATGGATCCTCGAAGCTAGGTGCCGAGTCCGCGGTGCTTTCTTCGTGGCCTCAAGACGTGTCCTCGGAGAACGCCGAGCCTACCCTGGCCACAGGTCAGCCACAACACAGGTCCACTGGGGGCACCGTCGTGGAGGCCGTCAACCACACGTCCAGCAGGTCTGCTGGCAGGTACTGAGCCACCAAGGCTGGTACGGCCACTCCACGAACGATAAAAGGGGTACGCCCTAGACAGGAGTCTCGTGTGATATCACCAATCACCCTCCTGTCCTCAATACCCCAGTGGATTATCGTCTCCAACCGTCGGTCCCGGGTAAATCCTTTAACTGCCACTCCAATGGCCGGCTAACACACCACAGTGTTCTTCCGGGGGGGCGACGTCACAACAGCTGCAGCAAACTTTACAGTATGGAGACTGGCTGCCTCGGGTAGACTGACTCCACCTTCAACACAGTGGTCCCAGGTCGGCTCTGTAAGCAGACACGTCATCAATAACAGGGACACTAAAACACCACACTTACAGCCTCAGACACAAACACCTGACGTATCCAGTCCATAGATGGCGCTGTCGTCGGAGCACCACCTCACCAGAGGTCAGGAGCGGCGGTGTTGAGTGCTGAACCAGACTGGAAACTGGTCCTCGAGGCCAGTACACGCTGTCCTCACTAGGTGTCGTCGTTCGTTTGGCGGGGGTTTCGGGAGCTGACCCACAGATGGCGTGTTTGTCACTGCTCCAGGCTCGGACGCTGGATCCGGGTTCGTAACACTATCACTTCCTTTTGTCCGGCCGTGATGGTCAAGCGGATTAAGGCGCCCTGTAGTTACCAGTTGCGTTGCTCCTGGGAGTATGGGTTCGAGTCACTTCTGGGGTGTGAGTTTTCAGTCGCATATAGTCCTGGGGACCATTCAGGCTTGTTCGCATTTGTGTTCCTCACGTGTGCCCCAAAGAATGAGGTGATTTGGTGAAATGCTATGCCCAAGATTACCACCCGAGTTGCCGGGGGGGAAGTGGTTAAAATATCTTCGGCTATCACTTCCTTTTGTCCGGCCGTGATGGTCAAGCGGATTAAGGCACCCTGTAGTTTCCAGTTGCGTTGCTCCTGGGAGTATGGGTTCGAGTCACTTCTGGGGTGTGAGTTTTCAGTCGCATATAGTCCTGGGGACCATTCAGGCTTGTTCGCATTTGTGTTCCTCACGTGTGCCCCAAAGAATGAGGTGATTTGGTGAAATGCTATGCCCAAGATAACCATCCGAGTTGCCGGGGGGGAAGTGGTTAAAATAGCTTCGGCTATCACTTCCTTTTGTGCGGCTGTGATGGTCAAGCGGATTAAGGCGCCCTGTAGTTACCAGTTGCGTTGCTCCTGGGAGTATGGGTTCGAGTCACTTCTGGGGTGTGAGTTTTCAGTCGCATATAGTCGTGGGGACCATTCAGGCTTGTTCGCATTTGTGTTCCTCACGTATGCCTCAAAGAATGAGGTGATTTGGTGAAATGCTATGCCCAAGATTACCATCCGAGTTGCCGGCTGGGAAGTGGTTAAAATAGCTTCGGCTATCACTTCCTTTTGTCCGGCCGTGATGGTCAAGCGGATTAAGGCGCCCTGTAGTTATCAGTTGCGTTGCTCCTGGGAGTATGGGTTCGAGTCACTTCTGGGGTGTGAGTTTTCAGTCGCATATAGTCCTGGGGACCATTCAGGCTTGTTCGCATTTGTGTTCCTCACGTGTGCCCCAAAGAATGAGGTGATTTGGTGAAATGCTATGCCCAAGATTACCATCCGAGTTGCCGGCGGGGAAGTGGTTAAAATAGCTTCGGCTATCACTTCCTTTTGTCCGGCCGTGATGGTCAAGCGGATTAAGGGGCCCTGTAGTTACCAGTTGCGTTGCTCCTGGGAGTATGGGTTCGAGTCACTTCTGGGGTGTGTGTTTTCAGTCGCATATAGTCCTGGGGACCATTCAGGCTTGTTCGCATTTGTGTTCCTCACGTGTGCCCCAAAGAACGAGGTGATTTGGTGAAATGCTATGCCCAAGATTACCATCCGAGTTGCCGGCGGGGAAGTAGTTAAAATAGCTTAGGCTATAACTTCCTTTTGTCAGGCCGTGATGGTCAAGCGGATTAAGGCGCCCTGTAGTTACCAGTTGCGTTGCTCCTGGGAGTATGGGTTCGAGTCACTTCTGGGGTGTGAGTTTTCAGTCACATATAGTCCTGGGGACCATTCAGGCTTGTTCGCATTTGTGTTCCTCACGTGTGCCCCAAAGAATGAGGTGATTTGGTGAAATGCTATGCCCAAGATTACCATCCGAGTTGCCAGCGGGGAAGTGGTTAAAATAGCTTCGGCTATCACTTCCTTTTGTCCGGCCGTGATGGTCAAGCGGATTAAGGCGCCCTGTAGTTACCAGTTGCGTTGCTCCTGGGAGTATGGGTTCGAGTCACTTCTGGGGTGTGAGTTTTCAGTCGCATATAGTCCTGGGGACCATTCAGGCTTGTTCGCATTTGTGTTCCTCACGTGTGCCCCAAAGAATGAGGTGATTTGGTGAAATGCTATGCCCAAGATTACCATCCGAGTTGCCGGGGAGGAAGTGGTTAAAATAGTATCGGCTATCACTTCCTTTTGTCCGGCCGTGATGGTCAAGCGGATTAAGGGGCCCTGTAGTTACCAGTTGCGTTGCTCCTGGGATTATGGGTTCGAGTCACTTCTGGGGTGTGTGTTTTCAGTCGCATATAGTCCTGGGGACCATTCAGGCTTGTTCGCATTTGTGCTCCTCACGTGTGCCCCAAAGAATAAGGTGATTTGGTAAAATGCTATGCCCAAGATTACAATCCGAGTGCCGGCGGTGGGGTGGTTCAAATAGCCCCGGCTATCACCTCATTAGTCTGGTCATGATGGTCAAGTGGATTAAGGCGTCTTGTACATACCAGTTGCGTTGCTCCTGGGAGTATGGGTTCGAGTCACTTCTGGGGTGTGAGTTTTCAGTTGCATATTGTCCTGGGGACCATTCAGGCTTGTTCGCATTTGTGTTCCTCACGTGTGCCCCAAAGAATAAGGTGATTTGGTAAAATGCTATGCCCAAGATTACTATCCGAGTGCCGGCGGTGGGGTGGTTCAAATAGCCTCTGCTATCACCTCATTAGTCCAGTCGTGATGGTCAAGTGGATTAAGGCGTCTTGTACATACCAGTTGCGTAGCTCCTGGGAGTATGGGTTCGAGTCACTTCTGGGGTGTGAGTTTTCAGTTATATATATATATATATATATATATATATATATATATATATATATATATATATATATATATATATATATATATATATATATATATATATATATATATATATATAGATATATATACACATATATATTTGCTTTATTTGAACTTTGTTACAAAAAAGGAGTTACATATAGGTTACAAAGATGGTTCTCATAGGTTGTCGAGTTCCTCCAGCTCCTCAGATGGCGGGCAGGAACCCTGGATGCAGTGTGCATTTCCCCTCTATATCGCCACGCTGAGGCGCTGGAAAAGAAAGCTGGCAGCTCTAGGGTCCCTTGTTGTTTCAATGAGCCTAGAACCCAGTTCCTTAAAAAAACTGGTAGCACTTTTACCCCAGGCGCCGAGTGTCTCAGAAGCAATGCGGACAAAATTGTAGTGGTGATTCAGTTCTCTATACTTACGGGATTTGGCTGCTTCCCTGTGGGTGGCAGCGCCACCTGGTTGTGAAACACTGAGGTCAATGTAGGTGTTAGCCAGAGTTGATACGCACGTGTAGTCCGATACTAACTGCTTGCCATTCTTCCAGGGGCTCACTGTGATACCATCCGGGCAACCAATAAGAGCATCAGAGTTACGGGGTGTTTGGTAACGGGGCTCTCTTTCAGCTAGGCATCCAGCTGTGGTTAGGCTCCTCTTGATGATGTCGTTAACTTCACTGTGCCTCGAGTGCCATCCCCCTGTGCTTTGGCAGAGTAGGCCAAAAATCATTGAATTTAACAATATTTTGACGTTTATCATCCTCTTTTCCTTTATGTGATTTAAACAAAATATCATCGAATTAAGCAATATTTTGCCGTTTTTCCACGTTTTTGTGAATTTTCAGTTTATTGTTATTAATTCACTATATATACGATAAAAATGATGCAAACACATAATTGATTTGAAATTAACATTAAATACTTCATTCTCAATCAACTATTTGTTTCTCGTTAAAAAACTGAGTAAATATGGAAAAAGCGAGAAGTTCTGTTTTTATTGCATATATCGACGTTTCAGCCCGATTAGAGCGGTTTTACGTGTACATCTTCCATCGGTAATGTAAACGGAAAATCAGGAACACTTTAGTTAATTCTTATGAAAACACATTGATTTTTATCATTTGTATTGGAAACAACATCTTTATATGTCTTTTCTAGGATCGAAATATTACGAAACCTCGCTTTTTTATTTGAATTTAAAATCCTCAATTTTGGTAATATAGCGATTATTTTCACGTTTTTCATGTAGTGTGACCGCGTGAATATATTCCTTTTTAAATATTTCGATACTATTTCATGTAGTATCACGATATATAATTTGGCCTTCAAATCTCAGACTTTAGCATAATATTGCATTTTAAGCAAGTTTTCTCACGTTTTGTTTTGTACTAAAAATCATCGAATTTAGCAATATTTTGACGTTTGTCATCCCCTTTCCTTTATGTGATATAAACAAAATATCATCGAATTAGGCAATATTTTGCCGTTTTCCACGTTTTTGTGAATTTTCAGTTTATTGGAATTAATTTATTATATATACGATAAAAATGATGCAAACACATAATTGATTAGAAAATAACATTAAATACTTCATTTTCAATCAACTATTTGTTTCTCGTTAAAAAACTGAGTAAGATATTGGAAATGCGAGAAGTTCTGTTTTTATTGCATATATCGACGTTTCAGCCGGATTAGAGCTGTTTTACGTGTACATCTTCCATCGGTAATATAAACGGAAAATCAGGAACATTTTAGTTAATTCTAATGAAAACACATTGATTTTTATCATTTGTATTGGAAACTAAATTTTGATGTCTTTTCAGGATCATTTTTTTAATTCTAATAAAAACAAATTGATTTTTATCATTTGTATTGGAAACAACATTTGTATATGTCTTTTCTAGGATCTAAATAATACGAAACCTCGCTTTATGATTTGAAGTTAAAATCCTCAAGTATGGTAATATAGCGATTTTTTTCACGTTTTTTATGTAGTGTGACTTCACGTGAATATATTCGTTTTTACCAATATTTCGATACTATTTCATGTAGTACACGATATGTGATTTGGCCTTTAAATATCAGAATTTCGCATAATATTGCATTTTAAGCAAGTTTTTTTGCATTTTGTTTCGTACTAAATATCATCAAATATAGCAATATTTTGATGTTTATGATCCCCTTTTCCTTTATTGTGATATAAACAAAATATCATCGAATTAGGGAATATTTTGCCGTTTCTCCACGTTTTTGTGAATTTTCAGTTTAATGCTAATAATTCAATATATATACGATAAAAATGATGCAAACACATAATTGATTAGAAATTAATAATACATACTTCATTTACAATCAACTATTTGTTACTCGTTAAAAAACTGAGTAAGATATTGAAAAAGCAAGAAGTTGTGATTTTATTGCATATATCGACGTTTCAGGCGGATTAGAGCGGTTTTACGTGTACATCTTCCATCGGTAATATAAACGGAAAATCAGGAACATTTTAGATAATTCTAATGAAAACACATTGAATTTTACCATTTGTATTGGAAACAACATTTTTATGTCTTTTCTGGGATCTAAATATACGAAACCTCGCTTTTTCATTTGGAGTAAAAATCCTCAAATTTGGTAATATAGCGACTTTTTTCACGTTTTTCATGTAGTGTCACTTTACGTAAATATATTCGTTTTAACCAATATTTCGATACTACTTCATGTTTTCTCACGATATGTGATTTGGCCTTCAAATCTCAGAATTTCGAAAAATTTTCATTTTTAAGGAAGTTTTCTTGCATTTTGTTTCGTACTAAAAATCATCGAATTCAGCAATATTTTGACGTTTATCATCCCCTTTTCCTCTATGTGATATAAACAAAATATCATCGAATTAGGCAATATTTTGCCGTTTTTCCACGTTTTTGTGAATTTTCATTTTATTGTTATTATTTCATTAAATATTCGAGAAAAATTATGCAAACACATAATTGATCAGAAAATAACCTTAAATACTTCATTTTCAATCATCTATTTGTTTCTCGGTAAAATATTGAGTAAGATATTGAAAAGGGGAGAAGTTCTGTTTTTATTGCATATATAGACGTTTGAGCCGGATTAGAACGGTTTTACGTGTACATCTTCCATCGGTAATATAAACCGAAAATTATGAACATTTTAGTTAATTCTAATGAAAACACATTGATTTTTATCATTTGTATTAGAAGCAACATCTTTATACGTCTTTTCTAGGGTCTAAAAAATACGAAACGTCGCTTTATGATTCGAAGTTAAAATCCTCAAATTTGGTATAATAATGACTTTTTTCATGTTTTTCATGTAGTTTGATATTACGTAAATATATTCATTTTTAACAGTATTTCGATACTATTTTATATAGTATCACGATATGTGATATGTCCTTCAAATCTCAGATTTTCGCATTATATTGCATTTTAAGCAATACAATGCAAATTTTCTTGCATTTTGTTTCGTACTAAAAATCATCGAATTCAGCATTATTTTGACGTTTATCATCCCCTTTTCCTTTAAGTGATATAAACAAAATATCATCGAATTAGGCAATAATTTGCTGTTTTTCCACGTTTTTGTGAATTTTCAGTTTATTGCTATTAATTCATTAAATATACGATAAAAATGATTCAAACACATAATTGATAAAAAATTAACCTTAAACACTTCATTTTCAATCAACTATTTGTTTCTCGTTAAAATACTGAGTAAGATATTGGAAAGAGGAGAAGTTCTGTTTTTATTGCATATATCGACGTTTCAGCCGGATTAGAGCGGTTTTACGTGTACATCTTCCATCGGTAATATAAACGGAAAATCAGGAACATTTTAGTTAATTCTAATGAAAACATATTGATTTTTATCATTTGTATTTGAAACAACATTGTCATATGTATTTTCTTGGATCTAAATAATACGAAACCTCGCTCTATAATTTGAAGTTAAAATCCTCAAATATGGTAATATAGTGACTTTTTTCACGTTATTCATGTAGTGTGATTATACGTATATATATTCGTTTTTACCAATATTTCGATACTATTTCATGTTTTCTCACGATATGTGATTTGGCCTTCAAATCTCAGAATTTCGCAAATTTTGCATTTTTAACCAAGTTTTCTAGCATTTTGTTTTGTACTAAATATCGTCGAATTTAGCAATATTTTGACCTTTATCATCCCCTATTCCTTGATGTGATTTGAACAAAATATCATCGAATTAGGCAATATTTTGCCGTTTTTCCACGTTTTTGTGAATTTTCATTTTATTGTTATTATTTCTTTATATATTCGAGAAAAATTATGCAAACACATAATTGATCAGAAAATAACCTTAAATACTTAATTTTCAATCATCTATTTGTTTCTCGTTAAAATACTGAGTAAGATATTGAAAAGGGGAGAAGTTCTGTTTTTATTGCATATATAGACGTTTCAGCCGGATTAAAACGGTTTTACGTGTACATCTTCCATCGGTAATATAAACCGAAAATCAGAAACATTTTAGTTAATTTTAATGAAAACACATTGATTTTTATCATTTGTATTGGAAGCAACATCTTTATACGTCTTTTCTAGGGTCTAAAAATTACGAAACGTCGCTTTATGATTCGAAGTTAAAATCCTCAAATTTGGTATAATAATTACTTTTTCACGTTTTTCATGTAGTTTGATATTACGTAAATATATTCATTTTACCAGTATTTCGATACTATTTTATGTAGTATCACGATATGTGATATGACCTTCAAATCTCAGATTTTCGCATAATATTGCATTTTAAGCAATAAAATGCAAGTTTTCTTGCATTTTTGTTCGAACTAAAAATCATCGAATTCAGCAATATTTTGACGTTTATCATCCCCTTTTCCTTTATGTGATATAAACAAAATATCATCGAATTAGGCAATATTTTGCCGTTTTTCCACGTTTTTGTGAATTTTCAGTTTATTGTTATTATTTCATTAAATATTCGAGAAAAATTATGCAAACACATAATTGATCAGAAAATAACCTTAAATACTTCATTTTCAATCATCTATTTGTTTCTCGGTAAAATACTGAGTAAGATATTGAAAAGGGGAGAAGTTCTGTTTTTATTGCATATATAGACGTTTGAGCCGGATTAGAACGGTTTCACGTGTACATCTTCCATCGGTAATATAAACCGAAAATTATGAACATTTTAGTTAATTCTAATGAAAACACATTGATTTTTATCATTTGTATTTGAAACAACATTGTCATATGTCTTTTCTTGGATCTAAATAATACGAAACCTCGCTCTACAATTTGAAGTTAAAATCCTCATATATGGTAATATAGTGACTTTTTTCACGTTATTCATGTAGTGTGATTATCCGTATATATATTCTTTTTACCAATATTTCGATACTACTTCATGTTTTCTCACGATATGTGATTTGGTCTTCAAATCTCAGAATTTCGCAAATTTTGCATATTTAACCAAGTTTTCTTACACTTTGTTTTGTACTAAATATCATCGAATTTAGCAATATTTTGACCTTTATCATCACCTTTTCCTTTATGTGATTTAAACAAAATAACATCGAATTAGGCAATATTTTGCCGTTTTTCCACGTTTTTGTGAATTTTCAGTTAATTGTTATTATTTCTTAAAATATTCGAGAAAAATTATGCAAACACATAATTGATCAGAAAATAACCTTAAATACTTCATTTTCAATCATCTATTTGTTTCTCGTTAAAATACTGAGTAAGATATTGAAAAGGGGAGAAGTTCTGTTTTTATTGCATATATAGGCGTTTCAGCCGGATTAGAACGGTTTTACGTGTACATCTTCCATCGGTAATATAAACCGAAAATCATGAACATTTTAGTTAATTTTAATGAAAACACATTGATTTTTAGCATTTGTATTGGAAGCAACATCTTTATACGTCTTTTCTAGGGTCTAAAAATACGAAACGTCGTTTTATGATTCGAAGTTAAAATCCTCAAATTTGGTATAATAATGACTTTTTTCACGTTTTTCATGTAGTTTGATATTACGTAAATATATTCATTTTTACCAGTATTTCGATACTATTTTATGTAGTATCACGATATGTGATATGACCTTCAAATCTTTAGATTTTCGCATAATATTGCATTTTAAGCAATAAAATGCAAGTTTTCTTGCATTTTGTTTCGTACTAAAAATCATCGAATTCAGCAATATTTTGACGTTTATCATCCCCTTTTCCTTTATGTGATATAAACAAAATATCATCGAATTAGGCAATATTTTGCTGTTTTTCCACGTTTTTGTGAATTTTCAGTTTATTGCTATTAATTCATTAAATATACGATAAAAATGATGCAAACACATAATTGATTAAAAATTAACCTTAGACACTTCATTTTCAATAAACTATTTGTTTCTCGTTAAAATACTGAGTAAGATATTGGAAAGAGGAGAAGTTCTGTTTATATTGCATATATCGACGTTTCAGCCGGATTAGAGCGGTTTTACGTGTACATCTTCCATCGGTAATATAAACGGAAAATCAGGAACATTTTAGTTAATTCTAATGAAAACACATTGATTTTTATCATTTGTATTTGAAACAACATTGTCATATGTATTTTCTTGGATCTAAATAATACGAAACCTCGCTCTATAATTTGAAGTTAAAATCCTCAAATATGGTAATATAGTGACTTTTTTCACGTTATTCATGTAGTGTGATTATACGTATATATATTCGTTTTTACCAATATTTCGATACTACTTCATGTTTTCTCACGATATGTGATTTGGCCTTCAAATCTCAGAATTTCGCAAATTTTGCATTTTTAACCAAGTTTTCTAGCATTTTGTTTTGTACTAAATATCGTCGAATTTAGCAATATTTTGACCTTTATCATCCCCTATTCCTTGATGTGATTTGAACAAAACTATCATCGAATTAGGCAATATTTTGCCGTTTTCCACGTTTTTGTGAATTTTCATTTTATTGTTATTATTTCTTTATATATTCGAGAAAAATTATGCAAACACATAATTGATCAGAAAATAACCTTAAATACTTAATTTTCAATCATCTATTTGTTTCTCGTTAAAATACTGAGTAAGATATTGAAAAGGGGAGAAGTTCTGTTTTTATTGCATATATAGACGTTTCAGCCGGATTAAAACGGTTTTACGTGTACATCTTCCATCGGTAATATAAACCGAAAATCAAAAACATTTTAGTTAATTTTAATGAAAACACATTGATTTTTATCATTTGTATTGGAAGCAACATCTTTATACGTCTTTTCTAGGGTCTAAAAAATACGAAACGTCGCTTTATGATTCGAAGTTAAAATCCTCAAATTTGGTATAATAATTACTTTTTTCACGTTTTTCATGTAGTTTGATATTACGTAAATATATTCATTTTACCAGTATTTCGATACTATTTTATGTAGTATCACGATATGTGATATGACCTTCAAATCTCAGATTTTCGCATAATATTGCATTTTAAGCAATAAAATGCAAGTTTTCTTGCATTTTTGTTCGAACTAAAAATCATCGAATTCAGCAATATTTTGACGTTTATCATCCCCCTTTCCTTTATGTGATATAAACAAAATATCATCGAATTAGGCAATATTTTGCCGTTTTTTCACGTTTTTGTGAATTTTCAGTTTATTGTTATTATTTCATTATATATTCGAGAAAAATTATGCAAACACATAATTGATCAGAAAATAACCTTAAATACTTCATTTTCAATCATCTATTTGTTTCTCGGTAAAATACTGAGTAAGATATTGAAAAGGGGAGAAGTTCTGTTTTTATTGCATATATAGACGTTTGAGCCGGATTAGAACGGTTTTACGTGTACATCTTCCATCGGTAATATAAACCGAAAATTATGAACATTTTAGTTAATTCTAATGAAAACACATTGATTTTTATCATTTGTATTTGAAACAACATTGTCATATGTCTTTTCTTGGATCTAAATAATACGAAACCTCGCTCTACAATTTGAAGTTAAAATCCTCATATATGGTAATATAGTGACTTTTTTCACGTTATTCATGTAGTGTGATTATCCGTATATATATTCGTTTTTACCAATATTTCGATACTACTTCATGTTTTCTCACGATATGTGATTTGGTCTTCAAATCTCAGAATTTCGCAAATTTTGCATATTTAACCAAGTTTTCTTACACTTTGTTTTGTACTAAATATCATCGAATTTAGCAATATTTTGACCTTTATCATCACCTTTTCCTTTATGTGATTTAAACAAAATAACATCGAATTAGGCAATATTTTGCCGTTTTTCCACGTTTTTGTGAATTTTCAGTTAATTGTTATTATTTCTTAAAATATTCGAGAAAAATTATGCAAACACATAATTGATCAGAAAATAACCTTAAATACTTCATTTTCAATCATCTATTTGTTTCTCGTTAAAATACTGAGTAAGATATTGAAAAGGGGAGAAGTTCTGTTTTTATTGCATATATAGGCGTTTCAGCCGGATTAGAACGGTTTTACGTGTACATCTTCCATCGGTAATATAAACCGAAAATCATGAACATTTTAGTTAATTTTAATGAAAACACATTGATTTTTAGCATTTGTATTGGAAGCAACATCTTTATACGTCTTTTCTAGGGTCTAAAAATACGAAACGTCGTTTTATGATTCGAAGTTAAAATCCTCAAATTTGGTATAATAATGACTTTTTTCACGTTTTTCATGTAGTTTGATATTACGTAAATATATTCATTTTTACCAGTATTTCGATACTATTTTATGTAGTATCACGATATGTGATATGACCTTCAAATCTTTAGATTTTCGCATAATATTGCATTTTAAGCAATAAAATGCAAGTTTTCTTGCATTTTGTTTCGTACTAAAAATCATCGAATTCAGCAATATTTTGACGTTTATCATCCCCTTTTCCTTTATATGATATAAACAAAATATCATCGAATTAGGCAATATTTTGCCGTTTTTCCACGTTTTTGTGAATTTTCAGTTTATTGTTATTATTTCATTAAATATTCGAGAAAAATTATGCAAACACATAATTGATCAGAAAATAACCTTAAATACTTAATTTTCAATCATCTATTTGTTTCTCGGTAAAATACTGAGTAAGATATTGAAAAGGGGAGAAGTTCTGTTTTTATTGCATATATAGACGTTTGAGCCGGATTAGAACGGTTTTACGTGTACATCTTCCATCGGTAATATAAACCGAAAATTATGAACATTTTAGTTAATTCTAATGAAAACACATTGATTTTTATCATTTGTATTTGAAACAACATTGTCATATGTCTTTTCTTGGATCTAAATAATACGAAACCTCGCTCTACAATTTGAAGTTAAAATCCTCATATATGGTAATATAGTGACTTTTTTCACGTTATTCATGTAGTGTGATTATCCGTATATATATTCGTTTTTACCAATATTTCGATACTACTTCATGTTTTCTCACGATATGTGATTTGGTCTTCAAATCTCAGAATTTCGCAAATTTTGCATATTTAACCAAGTTTTCTTACACTTTGTTTTGTACTAAATATCATCGAATTTAGCAATATTTTGACCTTTATCATCACCTTTTTCCTTTATGTGATTTAAACAAAATAACATCGAATTAGGCAATATTTTGCCGTTTTTCCACGTTTTTGTGAATTTTCAGTTAATTGTTATTATTTCTTAAAATATTCGAGAAAAATTATGCAAACACATAATTGATCAGAAAATAACCTTAAATACTTCATTTTCAATCATCTATTTGTTTCTCGTTAAAATACTGAGTAAGATATTGAAAAGGGGAGAAGTTCTGTTTTTATTGCATATATAGGCGTTTCAGCCGGATTAGAACGGTTTTACGTGTACATCTTCCATCGGTAATATAAACCGAAAATCATGAACATTTTAGTTAATTTTAATGAAAACACATTGATTTTTAGCATTTGTATTGGAAGCAACATCTTTATACGTCTTTTCTAGGGTCTAAAAATACGAAACGTCGTTTTATGATTCGAAGTTAAAATCCTCAAATTTGGTATAATAATGACTTTTTTCACGTTTTTCATGTAGTTTGATATTACGTAAATATATTCATTTTTACCAGTATTTCGATACTATTTTATGTAGTATCACGATATGTGATATGACCTTCAAATCTTTAGATTTTCGCATAATATTGCATTTTAAGCAATAAAATGCAAGTTTTCTTGCATTTTGTTTCGTACTAAAAATCATCGAATTCAGCAATATTTTGACGTTTATCATCCCCTTTTCCTTTATGTGATATAAACAAAATATCATCGAATTAGGCAATATTTTGCTGTTTTTCCACGTTTTTGTGAATTTTCAGTTTATTGCTATTAATTCATTATATATACGATAAAAATGATGCAAACACATAATTGATTAAAAATTAACCTTAGACACTTCATTTTCAATAAACTATTTGTTTCTCGTTAAAATACTGAGTAAGATATTGGAAAGAGGAGAAGTTCTGTTTATATTGCATATATCGACGTTTCAGCCGGATTAGAGCGGTTTTACGTGTACATCTTCCATCGGTAATATAAGCGGAAAATTATGAACATTTTAGTTAATTCTAATGAAAACACATTGATTTTTATCATTTGTATTTGAAACAACATTGTCATATGTATTTTCTTGGATCTAAATAATACGAAACCTCGCTCTATAATTTGAAGTTAAAATCCTCAAATATGGTAATATAGTGACTTTTTTCACGTTATTCATGTAGTGTGATTATACGTATATATATTCGTTTTTACCAATATTTCGATACTACTTCATGTTTTCTCACGATATGTGATTTGGCCTTCAAATCTCAGAATTTCGCAAATTTTGCATTTTTAACCAAGTTTTCTAGCATTTTGTTTTGTACTAAATATCGTCGAATTTAGCAATATTTTGACCTTTATCATCCCCTATTCCTTGATGTGATTTGAACAAAATATCATCGAATTAGGCAATATTTTGCCGTTTTTCCACGTTTTTGTGAATTTTCATTTTATTGTTATTATTTCTTTATATATTCGAGAAAAATTATGCAAACACATAATTGATCAGAAAATAACCTTAAATACTTAATTTTCAATCATCTATTTGTTTCTCGTTAAAATACTGAGTAAGATATTGAAAAGGGGAGAAGTTCTGTTTTTATTGCATATATAGACGTTTCAGCCGGATTAAAACGGTTTTACGTGTACATCTTCCATCGGTAATATAAACCGAAAATCAGAAACATTTTAGTTAATTTTAATGAAAACACATTGATTTTTATCATTTGTATTGGAAGCAACATCTTTATACGTCTTTTCTAGGGTCTAAAAAATACGAAACGTCGCTTTATGATTCGAAGTTAAAATCCTCAAATTTGGTATAATAATTACTTTTTTCACGTTTTTCATGTAGTTTGATATTACGTAAATATATTCATTTTACCAGTATTTCGATACTATTTTATGTAGTATCACGATATGTGATATGACCTTCAAATCTCAGATTTTCGCATAATATTGCATTTTAAGCAATAAAATGCAAGTTTTCTTGCATTTTTGTTCGAACTAAAAATCATCGAATTCAGCAATATTTTGACGTTTATCATCCCCTTTTCCTTTATGTGATATAAACAAAATATCATCGAATTAGGCAATATTTTGCCGTTTTTTCCACGTTTTTGTGAATTTTCAGTTTATTGTTATTATTTCATTAAATATTCGAGAAAAATTATGCAAACACATAATTGATCAGAAAATAACCTTAAATACTTCATTTTCAATCATCTATTTGTTTCTCGGTAAAATACTGAGTAAGATATTGAAAAGGGGAGAAGTTCTGTTTTTATTGCATATATAGACGTTTGAGCCGGATTAGAACGGTTTTACGTGTACATCTTCCATCGGTAATATAAACCGAAAATTATGAACATTTTAGTTAATTCTAATGAAAACACATTGATTTTTATCATTTGTATTTGAAACAACATTGTCATATGTCTTTTCTTCGATCTAAATAATACGAAACCTCGCTCTACAATTTGAAGTTAAAATCCTCATATATGGTAATATAGTGACTTTTTTCACGTTATTCATGTAGTGTGATTATCCGTATATATATTCGTTTTTACCAATATTTCGATACTACTTCATGTTTTCTCACGATATGTGATTTGGTCTTCAAATCTCAGAATTTCGCAAATTTTGCATATTTAACCAAGTTTTCTTACACTTTGTTTTGTACTAAATATCATCGAATTTAGCAATATTTTGACCTTTATCATCACCTTTTCCTTTATGTGATTTAAACAAAATAACATCGAATTAGGCAATATTTTGCCGTTTTTCCACGTTTTTGTGAATTTTCATTTTATTGTTATTATTTCTTTATATATTCGAGAAAAATTATGCAAACACATAATTGATCAGAAAATAACCTTAAATACTTAATTTTCAATCATCTATTTGTTTCTCGTTAAAATACTGAGTAAGATATTGAAAAGGGGAGAAGTTCTGTTTTTATTGCATATATAGACGTTTCAGCCGGATTAAAACGGTTTTACGTGTACATCTTCCATCGGTAATATAAACCGAAAATCAGAAACATTTTAGTTCATTTTAATGAAAACACATTGATTTTTATCATTTGTATTGGAAGCAACATCTTTATACGTCTTTTCTAGGGTCTAAAAAATACGAAACGTCGCTTTATGATTCGAAGTTAAAATCCTCAAATTTGGTATAATAATTACTTTTTTCACGTTTTTCATGTAGTTTGATATTACGTAAATATATTCATTTTACCAGTATTTCGATACTATTTTATGTAGTATCACGATATGTGATATGACCTTCAAATCTCAGATTTTCGCATAATATTGCATTTTAAGTAATAAAATGCAAGTTTTCTTGCATTTTTGTTCGAACTAAAAATCATCGAATTCAGCAATATTTTGACGTTTATCATCCCCTTTTCCTTTATATGATATAAACAAAATATCATCGAATTAGGCAATATTTTGCCGTTTTTCCACGTTTTTGTGAATTTTCAGTTTATTGTTATTATTTCATTAAATATTCGAGAAAAATTATGCAAACACATAATTGATCAGAAAATAACCTTAAATACTTAATTTTCAATCATCTATTTGTTTCTCGGTAAAATACTGAGTAAGATATTGAAAAGGGGAGAAGTTCTGTTTTTATTGCATATATAGACGTTTGAGCCGGATTAGAACGGTTTTACGTGTACATCTTCCATCGGTAATATAAACCGAAAATTATGAACATTTTAGTTAATTCTAATGAAAACACATTGATTTTTATCATTTGTATTTGAAACAACATTGTCATATGTCTTTTCTTGGATCTAAATAATACGAAACCTCGCTCTACAATTTGAAGTTAAAATCCTCATATATGGTAATATAGTGACTTTTTTAACGTTATTCATGTAGTGTGATTATCCGTATATATATTCGTTTTTACCAATATTTCGATACTACTTCATGTTTTCTCACGATATGTGATTTGGTCTTCAAATCTCAGAATTTCGCAAATTTTGCATATTTAACCAAGTTTTCTTACACTTTGTTTTGTACTAAATATCATCGAATTTAGCAATATTTTGACCTTTATCATCACCTTTTTCTTTATGTGATTTAAACAAAATAACATCGAATTAGGCAATATTTTGCCGTTTTTCCACGTTTTTGTGAATTTTCAGTTAATTGTTATTATTTCTTAAAATATTCGAGAAAAATTATGCAAACACATAATTGATCAGAAAATAACCTTAAATACTTCATTTTCAATCATCTATTTGTTTCTCGTTAAAATACTGAGTAAGATATTGAAAAGGGGAGAAGTTCTGTTTTTATTGCATATATAGGCGTTTCAGCCGGTTTAGAACGGTTTTACGTGTACATCTTCCATCGGTAATATAAACCGAAAATCATGAACATTTTAGTTAATTTTAATGAAAACACATTGATTTTTAGCATTTGTATTGGAAGCAACATCTTTATACGTCTTTTCTAGGGTCTAAAAATACGAAACGTCGTTTTATGATTCGAAGTTAAAATCCTCAAATTTGGTATAATAATGACTTTTTTCACGTTTTTCATGTAGTTTGATATTACGTAAATATATTCATTTTTACCAGTATTTCGATACTATTTTATGTAGTATCACGATATGTGATATGACCTTCAAATCTTTAGATTTTCGCATAATATTGCATTTTAAGCAATAAAATGCAAGTTTTCTTGCATTTTGTTTCGTACTAAAAATCATCGAATTCAGCAATATTTTGACGTTTATCATCCCCTTTTCCTTTATGTGATATAAACAAAATATCATCGAATTAGGCAATATTTTGCTGTTTTTCCACGTTTTTGTGAATTTTCAGTTTATTGCTATTAATTCATTAAATATACGATAAAAATGATGCAAACACATAATTGATTAAAAATTAACCTTAGACACTTCATTTTCAATAAACTATTTGTTTCTCGTTAAAATACTGAGTAAGATATTGGAAAGAGGAGAAGTTCTGTTTATATTGCATATATCGACGTTTCAGCCGGATTAGAGCGGTTTTACGTGTACATCTTCCATCGGTAATATAAACGGAAAATCAGGAACATTTTAGTTAATTCTAATGAAAACACATTGATTTTTATCATTTGTATTTGAAACAACATTGTCATATGTATTTTCTTGGATCTAAATAATACGAAACCTCGCTCTATAATTTGAAGTTAAAATCCTCAAATATGGTAATATAGTGACTTTTTTCACGTTATTCATGTAGTGTGATTATACGTATATATATTCGTTTTTACCAATATTTCGATACTACTTCATGTTTTCTCACGATATGTGATTTGGCCTTCAAATCTCAGAATTTCGCAAATTTTGCATTTTTAACCAAGTTTTCTAGCATTTTGTTTTGTACTAAATATCGTCGAATTTAGCAATATTTTGACCTTTATCATCCCCTATTCCTTGATGTGATTTGAACAAAATATCATCGAATTAGGCAATATTTTGCCGTTTTTCCACGTTTTTGTGAATTTTCATTTTATTGTTATTATTTCTTTATATATTCGAGAAAAATTATGCAAACACATAATTGATCAGAAAATAACCTTAAATACTTAATTTTCAATCATCTATTTGTTTCTCGTTAAAATACTGAGTAAGATATTGAAAAGGGGAGAAGTTCTGTTTTTATTGCATATATAGACGTTTCAGCCGGATTAAAACGGTTTTACGTGTACATCTTCCATCGGTAATATAAACCGAAAATCAGAAACATTTTAGTTAATTTTAATGAAAACACATTGATTTTTATCATTTGTATTGGAAGCAACATCTTTATACGTCTTTTCTAGGGTCAAAAAATACGAAACGTCGCTTTATGATTCGAAGTTAAAATCCTCAAATTTGGTATAATAATTACTTTTTTCACGTTTTTCATGTAGTTTGATATTACGTAAATATATTCATTTTACCAGTATTTCGATACTATTTTATGTAGTATCACGATATGTGATATGACCTTCAAATCTCAGATTTTCGCATAATATTGCATTTTAAGCAATAAAATGCAAGTTTTCTTGCATTTTTGTTCGAACTAAAAATCATCGAATTCAGCAATATTTTGACGTTTATCATCCCCTTTTCCTTTATGTGATATAAACAAAATATCATCGAATTAGGCAATATTTTGCCGTTTTTCCACGTTTTTGTGAATTTTCAGTTTATTGTTATTATTTCATTAAATATTCGAGAAAAATTATGCAAACACATAATTGATCAGAAAATAACCTTAAATACTTCATTTTCAATCATCTATTTGTTTCTCGGTAAAATACTGAGTAAGATATTGAAAAGGGGAGAAGTTCTGTTTTTATTGCATATATAGACGTTTGAGCCGGATTAGAACGGTTTTACGTGTACATCTTCCATCGGTAATATAAACCGAAAATTATGAACATTTTAGTTAATTCTAATGAAAACACATTGATTTTTATCATTTGTATTTGAAACAACATTGTCATATGTCTTTTCTTGGATCTAAATAATACGAAACCTCGCTCTACAATTTGAAGTTAAAATCCTCATATATGGTAATATAGTGACTTTTTTCACGTTATTCATGTAGTGTGATTATCCGTATATATATTCGTTTTTACCAATATTTCGATACTACTTCATGTTTTCTCACGATATGTGATTTGGTCTTCAAATCTCAGAATTTCGCAAATTTTGCATATTTAACCAAGTTTTCTTACACTTTGTTTTGTACTAAATATCATCGAATTTAGCAATATTTTGACCTTTATCATCACCTTTTCCTTTATGTGATTTAAACAAAATAACATCGAATTAGGCAATATTTTGCCGTTTTCCACGTTTTTGTGAATTTTCAGTTAATTGTTATTATTTCTTAAAATATTCGAGAAAAATTATGCAAACACATAATTGATCAGAAAATAACCTTAAATACTTCTTTTTCAATCATCTATTTGTTTCTCGTTAAAATACTGAGTAAGATATTGAAAAGGGGAGAAGTTCTGTTTTTATTGCATATATAGGCGTTTCAGCCGGATTAGAACGGTTTTACGTGTACATCTTCCATCGGTAATATAAACCGAAAATCATGAACATTTTAGTTAATTTTAATGAAAACACATTGATTTTTAGCATTTGTATTGGAAGCAACATCTTTATATGTCTTTTCTAGGGTCTAAAAATACGAAACGTCGTTTTATGATTCGAAGTTAAAATCCTCAAATTTGGTATAATAATGACTTTTTCACGTTTTTCATGTAGTTTGATATTACGTAAATATATTCATTTTTACCAGTATTTCGATACTATTTTATGTAGTATCACGATATGTGATATGACCTTCAAATCTTTAGATTTTCGCATAATATTGCATTTTAAGCAATAAAATGCAAGTTTTCTTGCATTTTGTTTCGTACTAAAAATCATCGAATTCAGCAATATTTTGACGTTTATCATCCCCTTTTCCTTTATGTGATATAAACAAAATATCATCGAATTAGGCAATATTTTGCTGTTTTTCCACGTTTTTGTGAATTTTCAGTTTATTGCTATTAATTCATTAAATATACGATAAAAATGATGCAAACACATAATTGATTAAAAATTAACCTTAGACACTTCATTTTCAATAAACTATTTGTTTCTCGTTAAAATACTGAGTAAGATATTGGAAAGAGGAGAAGTTCTGTTTATATTGCATATATCGACGTTTCAGCCGGATTAGAGCGGTTTTACGTGTACATCTTCCATCGGTAATATAAACGGAAAATCAGGTACATTTTAGTTAATTCTAATGAAAACACATTGATTTTTATCATTTGTATTTGAAACAACATTGTCATATGTCTTTTCTTGGATCTAAATAATACGAAACCTCGCTCTATAATTTGAAGTTAAAATCCTCATATATGGTAATATAGTGACTTTTTTCACGTTATTCATGTAGTGTGATTATCCGTATATATATTCGTTTTTACCAATATTTCGATACTACTTCATGTTTTCTCACGATATGTGATATGACCTTCAAATCTCAGATTTTCGCATAATATTGCATTTTAAGCAATAAAATGCAAGTTTTCTTGCATTTTTGTTCGAACTAAAAATCATCGAATTCAGCAATATTTTGACGTTTATCATCCCCTTTTCCTTTATGTGATATAAACAAAATATCATCGAATTAGGCAATATTTTACCGTTTTTCCACGTTTTTGTGAATTTTCAGTTTATTGTTATTATTTCATTAAATATTCGAGAAAAATTATGCAAACACATAATTGATCAGAAAATA
Source organism: Procambarus clarkii (assembly GCF_040958095.1). Classification (NCBI taxonomy): domain Eukaryota; kingdom Metazoa; phylum Arthropoda; class Malacostraca; order Decapoda; family Cambaridae; genus Procambarus; species Procambarus clarkii. The sequence goes on along the minus strand of NC_091179.1, from coordinate 43,228,441 downwards.
ACCTTAAATACTTCATTTTCAATCATCTATTTGTTTCTCGTTAAAATACTGAGTAAGATATTGAAAAGGGGAGAAGTTCTGTTTTTATTGCATATCTAGGCGTTTCACCCGGATTAGAACGGTTTTACGTGTACATCTTCCATCGGTAATATAAACCGAAAATCAGGAATATTTTAGTTAATTTTAATGAAAACACATTGATTTTTATCATTTGTATTGGAAGCAACATCTTTATACGTCTTTTCTAGGTTCTAAAAAATACGAAACGTCGTTTTATGATTCGAAGTTAAAATCCTCAAATTTGGTATAATAATGACTTTTTTCACGTTTTTCATGGTTTGATATTACGTAAATATATTCATTTTTACCAGTATTTCGATACTATTTTATGTAGTATCACGATATGTGATATGACCTTCAAATCTCAGATTTTCGCATAATATTGCATTTTAAGCAATAAAATGCAAGTTTTCTTGCATTTTGTTTCGTACTAAAAATCATCGAATTCAGCAATATTTTGACGTTTATCATTCACTTTTCCTTTATGTGATATAAACAAAATATCCTCGAATTAGGCAATATTTTGCTGTTTTTCCACTTTTTGTGAATTTTCAGTTTATTGCTATTAATTCATTAAATATACGATAAAAATGATGCAAACACATAATTGATTAAAAATTAACCTTAAACACTTCATTTTCAATCAACTATTTGTTTCTCGTTAAAATACTGAGTAAGATATTGGAAAGAGGAGAAGTTCTGTTTTTATTGCATATATCGACGTTTCAGCCGGATTAGAGCGGTTTTACGTGTACATCTTCCATCGGTAATATAAACGGAAAATCAGAAACATTTTAGTTAATTCTAATGAAAACACATTGATTTTTATCATTTGTATTGGAAGCAACATCTTTATACGTCTTTTCTAGGGTTAAAAAATACGAAACGTCGCTTTATGATTCGAAGTTAAAATCCTCAAATTTGGTATAATAATTACTTTTTTCACGTTTTTCATGTAGTTTGATATTACGTAAATATATTCATTTTACCAGTATTTCGATACTATTTTATGTAGTATCACGATATGTGATATGACCTTCAAATCTCAGATTTTCGCATAATATTGCATTTTAAGCAATAAAATGCAAGTTTTCTTGCATTTTTGTTCGAACTAAAAATCATCGAATTCAGCAATATTTTGACGTTTATCATCCCCTTTTCCTTTATGTGATATAAACAAAATATCATCGAATTAGGCAATATTTTGCCGTTTTTCCACGTTTTTGTGAATTTTCAGTTTATTGTTATTATTTCATTAAATATTCGAGAAAAATTATGCAAACACATAATTGATCAGAAAATAACCTTAAATACTTCATTTTCAATCATCTATTTGTTTCTCGGTAAAATACTGAGTAAGATATTGAAAAGGGGAGAAGTTCTGTTTTTATTGCATATATAGACGTTTGAGCCGGATTAGAACGGTTTTACGTGTACATCTTCCATCGGTAATATAAACCGAAAATTATGAACATTTTAGTTAATTCTAATGAAAACACATTGATTTTTATCATTTGTATTTGAAACAACATTGTCATATGTCTTTTCTTGGATCTAAATAATACGAAACCTCGCTCTACAATTTGAAGTTAAAATCCTCATATATGGTAATATAGTGACTTTTTTCACGTTATTCATGTAGTGTGATTATTCCGTATATATATTCGTTTTTACCAATATTTCGATACTACTTCATGTTTTCTCACGATATGTGATTTGGTCTTCAAATCTCAGAATTTCGCAAATTTTGCATATTTAACCAAGTTTTCTTACACTTTGTTTTGTACTAAATATCATCGAATTTAGCAATATTTTGACCTTTATCATCACCTTTTCCTTTATGTGATTTAAACAAAATAACATCGAATTAGGCAATATTTTGCCGTTTTCCACGTTTTTGTGAATTTTCAGTTAATTGTTATTATTTCTTAAAATATTCGAGAAAAATTATGCAAACACATAATTGATCAGAAAATAACCTTAAATACTTCATTTTCAATCATCTATTTGTTTCTCGCTAAAATACTGAGTAAGATATTGAAAAGGGGAGAAGTTCTGTTTTTATTGCATATATAGGCGTTTCAGCCGGATTAGAACGGTTTTACGTGTACATCTTCCATCGGTAATATAAACCGAAAATCATGAACATTTTAGTTAATTTTAATGAAAACACATTGATTTTTAGCATTTGTATTGGAAGCAACATCTTTATATGTCTTTTCTAGGGTCTAAAAATACGAAACGTCGTTTTATGATTCGAAGTTAAAATCCTCAAATTTGGTATAATAATGACTTTTTCACGTTTTTCATGTAGTTTGATATTACGTAAATATATTCATTTTTACCAGTATTTCGATACTATTTTATGTAGTATCACGATATGTGATATGACCTTCAAATCTTTAGATTTTCGCATAATATTGCATTTTAAGCAATAAAATGCAAGTTTTCTTGCATTTTGTTTCGTACTAAAAATCATCGAATTCAGCAATATTTTGACGTTTATCATCCCCTTTTCCTTTATGTGATATAAACAAAATATCATCGAATTAGGCAATATTTTGCTGTTTTTCCACGTTTTTGTGAATTTTCAGTTTATTGCTATTAATTCATTAAATATACGATAAAAATGATGCAAACACATAATTGATTAAAAATTAACCTTAGACACTTCATTTTCAATAAACTATTTGTTTCTCGTTAAAATACTGAGTAAGATATTGGAAAGAGGAGAAGTTCTGTTTATATTGCATATATCGACGTTTCAGCCGGATTAGAGCGGTTTTACGTGTACATCTTCCATCGGTAATATAAACGGAAAATCAGGTACATTTTAGTTAATTCTAATGAAAACACATTGATTTTTATCATTTGTATTTGAAACAACATTGTCATATGTCTTTTCTTGGATCTAAATAATACGAAACCTCGCTCTATAATTTGAAGTTAAAATCCTCATATATGGTAATATAGTGACTTTTTTCACGTTATTCATGTAGTGTGATTATCCGTATATATATTCGTTTTTACCAATATTTCGATACTACTTCATGTTTTCTCACGATATGTGATATGACCTTCAAATCTCAGATTTTCGCATAATATTGCATTTTAAGCAATAAAATGCAAGTTTTCTTGCATTTTTGTTCGAACTAAAAATCATCGAATTCAGCAATATTTTGACGTTTATCATCCCCTTTTCCTTTATGTGATATAAACAAAATATCATCGAATTAGGCAATATTTTACCGTTTTTCCACGTTTTTGTGAATTTTCAGTTTATTGTTATTATTTCATTAAATATTCGAGAAAAATTATGCAAACACATAATTGATCAGAAAATAACCTTAAATACTTCATTTTCAATCATCTATTTGTTTCTCGTTAAAATACTGAGTAAGATATTGAAAAGGGGAGAAGTTCTGTTTTTATTGCATATCTAGGCGTTTCACCCGGATTAGAACGGTTTTACGTGTACATCTTCCATCGGTAATATAAACCGAAAATCAGGAATATTTTAGTTAATTTTTATGAAAACACATTGATTTTTATCATTTGTATTGGAAGCAACATCTTTATACGTCTTTTCTAGGTTCTAAAAAATACGAAACGTCGTTTTATGATTCGAAGTTAAAATCCTCAAATTTGGTATAATAATGACTTTTTTCACGTTTTTCATGGTTTGATATTACGTAAATATATTCATTTTTACCAGTATTTCGATACTATTTTATGTAGTATCACGATATGTGATATGACCTTCAAATCTCAGATTTTCGCATAATATTGCATTTTAAGCAATAAAATGCAAGTTTTCTTGTATTTTGTTTCGTACTAAAAATCATCGAATTCAGCAATATTTTGACGTTTATCATTCACTTTTCCTTTATGTGATATAAACAAAATATCCTCGAATTAGGCAATATTTTGCTGTTTTTCCACTTTTTGTGAATTTTCAGTTTATTGCTATTAATTCATTAAATATACGATAAAAATGATGCAAACACATAATTGATTAAAAATTAACCTTAAACACTTCATTTTCAATCAACTATTTGTTTCTCGTTAAAATACTGAGTAAGATATTGGAAAGAGGAGAAGGTCTGTTTTTATTGCATATATCGACGTTTCAGCCGGATTAGAGCGGTTTTACGTGTACATCTTCCATTGGTAATATAAACGGAAAATCAGGTACATTTTAGTTAATTCTAATGAAAACACATTGATTTTTATCATTTGTATTGGAAACAAGATTGTTATGTCTTTTCTTGGATCTAAATAATACGAAACCTCGCTCTATAATTTGAAGTTAAAATCCTCTTATATGGTAATATAGTGACTTTTTTCACGTTATTCATGTAGTGTGATTATCAGTATATATATTCGTTTTTACCAATATTTCGATACTACTTCATGTTTTCTCACGATATGTGATTTGGCCTTCAAATCTCAGAATTTCGCAAATTTTGCATATTTAACCAAGTTTTCTTACACTTTGTTTTGTACTAAATATCATCGAATTTAGCAATATTTTGACCTTTATCATCACCTTTTCCTTTATGTGATTTAAACAAAATATCATCGAATTAGGAAATATTTTGCCGTTTTTCCACGTTTTTGTGAATTTTCAGTTTATTGTTATTATTTCTTTATATATTCGAGAAAAATTATGCAAACACATAATTTATCAGAAAATAACCTTAAATACTTAATTTTCAATTATCTATTTGTTTCTCGTTAAAATACTGAGTATTGAAAAGAGGAGAAGTTCTGTTTTTATTGCATACATAGACGTTTCAGCCGGATTAGAACGGTTTTACGTGTACATCTTCCATCGGTAATATAAACCGAAAATCATGAACATTTTTAGTTAGTTTTAATGAAAACACATTGATTTTTATGATTTGTATTGGAAGCAACATCTTTATACGTCTTTTATAGGGTCTAAAAAATACGAAAAGTCGCTTTTTGATTCGAAGTTAAAATCCTCAAATTTGGTATAATAATGACTTTTTTCACGTTTTTCATGTAGTTTGATATTACGTAAATATATTCATTTTTACCAGTATTTCGATACTATTTTATGTAGTATCACGATATGTGATATGACCTTCAAATCTCAGATTTTCGCATAATATTGCATTTTAAGCAATAAAATGCAAGTTTTCTTGCATTTTGTTTCGAACTAAAAATCATCGAATTCAGCAATATTTTGACGCTTATCATCCCCTTTTCCTTTATGTGATATAAACAAAATATCATCGAATTAGGCAATATTTTGCCGTTTTTCCACGTTTTTGTGAATTTTCAGTTTATTGTTATTATTTCATTAAATATTGGAGAAAAATTATGGAAACACATAATTGATCAGAAAATAACCTTAAATACTTCATTTTCAATCATCTATTTGTTTCTCGTTAAAATACTGAGTATTGAAAAGAGGAGAAGTTCTGTTTTTATTGCATATATAGACGTTTCAGCCGGATTAGAACGGTTTTACGTGTACATCTTCCATCGGTATTATTAACCGAAAATCAGGAACATTTTAGTTAATTTTAATGAAAACACATTGATTTTTATCATTTGTATTGGAAGCAACATCTTTATACGTCTTTTCTACCGTCTAAAAAATACGAAACGTCGCTTTATGATTCGAAGTTAAAATCCTCAAATTTGGTATAATAATGACTTTTTTCACGTTTTTCGTGTAGTTTGATATTACGTAAATATATTAACTTTTACCAGTATTTCCATACTATTTTATGTAGTATCACGATATGTGATATGTCCTTCAAATCTCAGAATTTCGCATAATATTGCATTTTAAGCAATACAATGCAAGTTTTCTTGCATTTTGTTTCGTACTAAAAATCATCGAATTCAGCAATATTTTGACGTTTATCATCCCCTTTTCCTTTAAGTGATATAAACAAAATATCATCGAATTATGCAATATTTTGCTGTTTTTCCACGTTTTTGTGAATTTTCAGTTTATTGCTATTAATTCAATAAATATACGATAAAAATGATTCAAACACATAATTGATTAAAAATTAACCTTAAACACTTCATTTTCAATCAACTATTTGTTTCTCGTTAAAATACTGAGTAAGATATTGGAAAGAGGAGAAGTTCTGTTTTTATTGCATATATCGACGTTTCAGCCGGATTAGAGCGGTTTTACGTGTACATCTTCCATCGGTAATATAAACGGAAAATCAGGAACATTTTAGTTAATTCTAATGAAAACACATTGATTTTTATCATTTGTATTTGAAACAACATTGTCATATATCTTTTCTTGGATCTAAATAATACGAAACCTCGCTCTATAATTTGAAATTAAAATCCTCAAATATGGTAATATAGTGACTTTTTTCACGTTATTCATGTAGTGTGTTTATACGTATATATATTCGTTTTTACCAATATTTCGATACTACTTCATGTTTTCTCACGATATGTGATTTGGCCTTCAAATCTCAGAATTTCGCAAATTTTTCATTTTTAACCAAGTTTTCTTGCATTTTGTTTTGTACTAAATATCATCGAATTTAGCAATATTTTGACCTTTATCATCCCCTATTCCTTTATGTGATTTGAACAAAATATCATCGAATTAGGCAATATTTTGCCGTTTTTTCACGTTTTTGTGAATTTTCATTTTATTGTTATTATTTCTTTATATATTCGAAAAAAATTATGCAAACACATAATTATTCAGAAAATAACTTTAAATACTTAATTTTCAATTATCTATTTGTTTCTCGTTAAAATACTGAGTATTGAAAAGGGGAGAAGTTCTGTTTTTATTGCATATATAGACGTTTCAGCCGGATTAGAACGGTTTTACGTGTACATCTTCCATCGGTAATATAAACCGAAAATCAGGAACATTTTTAGTTAGTTTTAATGAAAACACATTGATTTTTATCATTTGTATTTGAAACAACATTGTCATATGTCTTTTTTTGGATCTAAATAATCGCTCTATAATTTGAAGTTAAAATCCTCATATATTGTAATATAGTGACTTTTTTCACGTTATTCATGTAGTGTGATTGTCCGTATATATATTCGTTTTTACCAATATTTCGATACTACTTCATGTTTTCTCACGATATGTGATTTGGCCTTTAAATCTCAGAATTTCGCAAATTTTGCATATTTAACCAAGTTTTCTTGCATTTTGTTTTGTACTAAATATCATCGAATTTAGCAATATTTTGACCTTTATCATCACCTTTTCCTTTTTGTGATTTAAACAAAATATCATCGAATTAGGCAATATTTTGCCGTTTTTCCACGTTTTTGTGAATTTTCAGTTTATTGTTATTATTTCTTTAAATATTCGAGAAAAATTATGCAAACACATAATTGATCAGAAAATAACCTTAAATTCTTCATTTTCAATCATCTATTTGTTTCTCGTTAAAATACTGAGTAAGATATTGAAAAGGGGAGAAGTTCTGTTTTTATTGCATATATAGGCGTTTCAGCCGGATTAGAACGGTTTTACGTGTACATCTTCCATCGGTAATATAAACCGAAAATCAGGAACATTTTAGTTAATTTTAATGAAAACACATTGATTTTTACCATTTGTATTGGAAGCAACATCTTTATACGTCTTTTCTAGGGTCTAAAAAATACGAAACGTCGTTTTATGATTCGAAGTTAAAATCCTCAAATTTTGTATAATAATGACTTTTTTCACGTTTTTCATGTAGTTTGATATTGCGTAAATATATTCATTTTTACCAGTATTTCGATACTATTTTAAGTAGTATCACGATATGTGATATGACCTTCAAATCTCAGATTTTCGCATAATATTGCATTTTAAGCAATAAAATGCAAGTTTTCTTGCATTTTGTTTCGTACTAAAAATCATCGAATTCAGCAATATTTTGACGTTTATCATCCCCTTTTCCTTTATGTGATATAAACAAAATATCATCGAATTAGGCAATATTTTGCTGTTTTTCCACGTTTTTGTGAATTTTCAGTTTATTGCTATTAATTCATTATATATACGAAAAAAATGATGCAAACACATAATTGATTAAAAATTAACCTTAAACACTTCATTTTCAATCAACTATTTGTTTCTCGTTAAAATACTGAGTAAGATATTGGAAAGAGGAGAAGTTCTGTTTTTATTGCATATATCGACGTTTCAGCCGGATTAGAGCGGTTTTACGTGTACATCTTCCATCGGTAATATAAACGGAAAATCAGGTACATTTTAGTTAATTCTAATGAAAACACATTGATTTTTATCATTTGTATTTGAAACAACATTGTCATATGTCTTTTCTTGGATCTAAATAATACGAAACCTTGCTCTATGATTTGAAGTTAAAATCCTCAAATATGGTAATATAGTGAATTTTTTCACGTTATTCATGTAGTGTGATTTTACATATATATATTCGTTTTTACCAATATTTCGATACTACTTCATGTTTTCTCACGATATGTGATTTGGCCTTTAAATCTCAGAATTTCGCAAATTTTGCATATTTAACCAAGTTTTCTTGCATTTTGTTTTGTACTAAATATCATCGAATTTAGCAATATTTTGACCTTTATCATCACCTTTTCCTTTATGTGATTTAAACAAAATATCATCGAATTAGGCAATATTTGGCCGTTTTCCACGTTTTTGTGAATTTTCAGTTTATTGGTATTATTTCTTTAAATATTCGAGAAAAATTATGCAAACACATAATTGATCAGAAAATAACCTTAAATACTTCATTTTCAATCATCTATTTGTTTCTCGGTAAAATACTGAGTAAGATATTGAAAAGGGGAGAAGTTCTGTTTTTATTGCATATATAGGCGTTTCAGCCGGATTAGAACGGTTTTACGTGTACATCTTCCATCGGTAATATAAACCGAAAATCAGGAACATTTTAGTTAATTTTAATGAAAACACATTGATTTTTATCATTTGTATTGGAAGCAACATCTTTATACGTCTTTTATAGGGTCTAAAAAATACGAAACGTCGCTTTATGATTCGAAGTTAAAATCCTCAAATTTGGTATAATAATGACTTTTTTCACGTTTTTCATGTAGTTTGATATTACGTAAATATTTTCATTTTTACCAGTATTTCGATACAATTTTATGTAGTATCACGATATGTGATATGTCCTTCAAATCTCAGATTTTCGCATAATATTGCATTTTAAGCAATAAAATGCAAGTTTTCTTGCATTTTGTTTCGTACTAAAAATCATCGAATTCAGCAATATTTTGACGTTTATCATCCCCTTTTCCTTTAAGTGATATAAACAAAATATCATCGAATTAGGCAATATTTTGCTGTTTTTCCACGTTTTTGTGAATTTTCAGTTTATTGCTATTAATTCATTAAATATACGATAAAAATGATTCAAACACATAATTGATTAAAAATTAACCGTATACACTTCATTTTCAATCAACAATTTGTTTCTCGTTAAAATACTGAGTAAGATATTGGAAAGAGGAGAAGTTCTGTTTTTATTGCATATATCGACGTTGCAGCCGGATTAGAGCGGTTTTACGTGTACATCTTCCTTCGGTAATATAAACGGAAAATCAGGAACATTTTAGTTAATTCTAATTAAAACACATTGATTTTTATCATTTGTATTTGAAACAACATTGTCATATGTCTTTTCTTGGATCTAAATAATCGCTCTATAATTTGAAGTTAAAATCCTCATATATTGTAATATAGTGACTTTTTTCACGTTATTCATGTAGTGTGATTATCCGTATATATATTCGTTTTTACCAATATTTCGATACTACTTCATGTTTTCTCACGATATGTGATTTGGCATTTAAATCTCAGAATTTCGCAAATTTTGCATATTTAACCAAGTTTTCTTGCATTTTGTTTTGTACTAAATATCATCGAATTTAGCAATATTTTGACCTTTATCATCCCCTATTCCTTTATGTGATTTGAAAAAAATATCATCGATTTAGGCAAAATTTTGCCGTTTTTCCACGTTTTTGTGAATTTTCATTTTATTGTTATTATTTCTTAATATATTCGAGAAAAATTATGCAAACACATAATTGATCAGAAAATAACCTTAAATACTTAATTTTCAATTATCTATTTGTTTCTCGTTAAAATACTGAGTATTGAAAAGAGGAGAAGTTCTGTTTTTATTGCATATATAGACGTTTCAGCCGGATTAGAACGGTTTTACGTGTACATCTTCCATCGGTAATATAAACCGAAAATCGGGAACATTTTTAGTTAGTTTTAATGAAAACACATTGATTTTTATCATTTGTATTGGAAGCAACATCTTTATACGTCTTTTATAGGGTCTAAAAAATACGCAACGTCGCTTTATGATTCGAAGTTAAAATCCTCAAATTTGGTATAATAATGCCTTTTTTCACGTTTTTCATGTAGTTTGATATTACGTAAATATATTCATTTTTACCAGTATTTCGATACTATTTTATGTAGTATCACGATATGTGATATGTTCTTCAAATCTCAGATTTTCGCATAATATTGCATTTTAAGCAATAAAATGCAAGTTTTCTTGCATTTTGTTTCGTACTAAAAATCATCGAATTCAGCAATATTTTGACGTTTATCATCCCCTTTTCCTTTATGTGATATAAACAAAATATCATCGAATTAGGCAATATTTTGCTGTTTTTCCACGTTTTTGTGAATTTTCAGTTTATTGCTATTAATTCATGAAATATACGATAAAAATGATGCAAACACATAATTGATTAAAAATTAACCTTAAACACTTCATTTTCAATCAACTATTTGTTTCTCGTTAAAATACTGAGTAAGATATTGGAAAGAGGAGAAGTTCTGTTTTTATTGCATATATCGACGTTTCAGCCGGATTAGAGCGGTTTTACGTGTACATCTTCCATCGGTAATATAAACGGAAAATCAGGAACATTTTAGTTAATTCTAATGAAAACACATTGAATTTTATCATTTGTATTTGAAACAACATTGTCATATGTCTTTTCTTGGATCTAAATAATCGCTCTATAACTTGAAGTTAAAATCCTCATATATTGTAATATAGTGACTTTTTTCACGTTTTTCATGTAGTGTGATTATCCGTATATATATTCGTTTTTACCAATATTTCGATACTACTTCATGTTTTCTCACGATATGTGATTTGGCCTTTAAATCTCAGAATTTCGCAAATTTTGCATATTTAACCAAGTTTTCTTGCATTTTGTTTTGTACTAAATATCATCGAATTTAGCAATATTTTGACCTTTATCATCACCTTTTTCTTTTTGTGATTTAAACAAAATATCATCGAATTAGGAAATATTTTGCCGTTTTTCCACGTTTTTGTGAATTTTCATTTTATTGTTATTATTTCTTTAAATATTCGAGAAAAACTATGCAAACACATAATTGATCAGAAAATAACCTTAAATACTTCATTTTCAATTATCTATTTGTTTCTCGTTAAAATACTGAGTATTGAAAAGAGGAGAAGTTCTGTTTTTATTGCATATATAGACGTTTCAGCCGGATTAGAACGGTTTTACGTGTACATCTTCCATCGGTAATATAAACCGAAAATCGGGAACATTTTTAGTTAGTTTTAATGAACACACATTGATTTTTATCATTTGTATTGGAAGCAACATCTTTATACGTCTTTTATAGGGTCTAAAAAATACGAAACGTCGCTTTATGATTCGAAGTTAAAATCCTCAAATTTGGTATAATAATGACTTTTTTCACGTTTTTCATGTAGTTTGATATTACGTAAATATATTCATTTTTACCAGTATTTCGATACTATTTTATGTAGTATCACGATATGTGATATGTCCTTCAAATCTCAGATTTTCGCATAATATTGCATTTTAAGCAATAAAATGCAAGTTTTCTTGCATTTTGTATCGTACTAAAAATCATCGAATTCAGCAATATTTTGACGTTTATCATCCCCTTTTCCTTTATGTGATATAAACAAAATATCATCGAATTAGGCAATATTTTGCTGTTTTTCCACGTTTTTGTGAATTTTCAGTTTATTGCTATTAATTCATTAAATATACGATAAAAATTATGCAAACACATAATTGATCAGAAAATAACCTTATATTACTTCATTTTCAATCAACTATTTGTTTCTCGTTAAAATGCTGAGTAAGATATTGAAAAGGGGAGAAGTTCTGTTTTTATTGCATATATTGACGTTTCAGCCGGATTAGAACGGTTTTACGTGTACATCTTCCATCGGTAATATAAACCGAAAATCAGGAACATTTTAGTTAATTTTAATGAAAACACATTTATTTTTATCATTTGTATTAGAAGCAACATCTTTATACGTCTTTTCTAGGGTCTAAAAAATACGAAACGTCGCTTTATGATGCGAAGTTAAAATCCTCAAATTTGGTATAATAATGACTTTTTTTCACGTTTTTCATGTAGTTTGATATTACGTAAATATATTCATTTTCACCAGTATTTCGATACTATTTTATGTAGTATCACGATATGTGATATGACCTTCAAATCTCAGATTTTCGCATAATATTGCTTTTTATGCAATAAAATGCAAGTTTTCTTGCATTTTGTTTCGTACTAAAAATAATCGAATTCAGCAATATTTTGACCTTTATCATCTCCTTTTCTTTTATGTGATTTAAAGAAAATATCATCGAATTAGGCAATATTTTGCTGTTTTTCCACGTTTTTGTGAATTTTCAGTTTATTGGTATTATTTCTTTAAATATTCGAGAAAAATTATGCAAACACATAATTGATCAGAAAATAACCTTAAATACTTCATTTTCAATCATCTATTTGTTTCTCGTTAAAATACTGAGTAAGATATTGAAAAGGGGAGAAGTTCTGTTTTTATTGCATATATAGGCGTTTCAGCCGGATTAGAACGGTTTTACGTGTACATCTTCCATCGGTAATATAAACCGAAAATCAGGAACATTTTAATTAATGCTAATGAAAACACATTGATTTTTATCATTTGTATTTGAAACAACATTGTCATATGTCTTTTCTTGGATCTAAATAATACGAAACCTCGCTCTATAATTTGAAGTTAAAATCCTCAAATATGGTAATATAGTGACTTTTTTCACATTATTCATATAGTGTGATTATACGTATATATATTCGTTTTTACCAATATTTCGATACTACTTCATGTTTTCTCACGATATGTGATTTGGCCTTTATATCTCAGAATTTCGCAAATTTTGCATTTTTAACCAAGTTTTTTTGCATTTTGTTTTGTACTAAATATCATCGAATTTAGCAATATTTTGACCTTTATCATCCCCTATTCCTTTATGTGATTTGAACAAAATATCATCGAATTAGGCAATATTTTGCCGTTTTTCCACGTTTTTGTGAATTTTCATTTTATTGTTATTATTTCTTTATATATTCGAGAAAAATTATGCAAACACATAATTGATCAGAAAATAACCTTAAATACTTAATTTTCAATTATCTATTTGTTTCTCGTTAAAATACTGAGTATTGAAAAGAGGAGAAGTTCTGTTTTTATTGCATATATAGACGTTTCAGCCGGATTAGAACGGTTTTACGTGTACATCTTCCATCGGTAATATAAACCGAAAATCGGGAACATTTTTAGTTAGTTTTAATGAACACACATTGATTTTTATCATTTGTATTGGAAGCAACATCTTTATACGTCTTTTATACTGTCTAAAAAATACGAAACGTCGCTTTATGATTCGAAGTTAAAATCCTCAAATTTGGTATAATAATGACTTTTTTCACGTTTTTCATGTAGTTTGATATTACGTAAATATATTCATTTTTACCAGTATTTCGATACTATTTTATGTAGTATCACGATATGTGATATGTCCTTCAAATCTCAGATTTTCGCATAATATTGCATTTTAAGCAATAAAATGCAAGTTTTCTTGCATTTTGTATCGTACTAAAAATCATCGAATTCAGCAATATTTTGACGTTTATCATCCCCTTTTCCTTTATGTGATATAAACAAAATATCATCGAATTAGGCAATATTTTGCTGTTTTTCCACGTTTTTGTGAATTTTCAGTTTATTGCTATTAATTCATTAAATATACGATAAAAATGATGCAAACACATAATTGATCAGAAAATAACCTTATATTACTTCATTTTCAATCAACTATTTGTTTCTCGTTAAAATGCTGAGTAAGATATTGAAAAGGGGAGAAGTTCTGTTTTTATTGCATATATTGACGTTTCAGCCGGATTAGAACGGTTTTACGTGTACATCTTCCATCGGTAATATAAACCGAAAATCAGGAACATTTTAGTTAATTTTAACGAAAACACATTTATTTTTATCATTTGTATTAGAAGCAACATCTTTATACGTCTTTTCTAGGGTCTAAAAAATACGAAACGTCGCTTTATGATGCGAAGTTAAAATCCTCAAATTTGGTATAATAATGACTTTTTTTCACGTTTTTCATGTAGTTTGATATTACGTAAATATATTCATTTTCACCAGTATTTCGATACTATTTTATGTAGTATCACGATATGTGATATGACCTTCAAATCTCAGATTTTCGCATAATATTGCTTTTTATGCAATAAAATGCAAGTTTTCTTGCATTTTGTTTCGTACTAAAAATAATCGAATTCAGCAATATTTTGACCTTTATCATCTCCTTTTCTTTTATGTGATTTAAAGAAAATATCATCGAATTAGGCAATATTTTGCTGTTTTTCCACGTTTTTGTGAATTTTCAGTTTATTGGTATTATTTCTTTAAATATTCGAGAAAAATTATGCAAACACATAATTGATCAGAAAATAACCTTAAATACTTCATTTTCAATCATCTATTTGTTTCTCGTTAAAATACTGAGTAAGATATTGAAAAGGGGAGAAGTTCTGTTTTTATTGCATATATAGGCGTTTCAGCCGGATTAGAACGGTTTTACGTGTACATCTTCCATCGGTAATATAAACCGAAAATCAGGAACATTTTAATTAATGCTAATGAAAACACATTGATTTTTATCATTTGTATTTGAAACAACATTGTCATATGTCTTTTCTTGGATCTAAATAATACGAAACCTCGCTCTATAATTTGAAGTTAAAATCCTCAAATATGGTAATATAGTGACTTTTTTCACATTATTCATATAGTGTGATTATACGTATATATATTCGTTTTTACCAATATTTCGATACTACTTCATGTTTTCTCACGATATGTGATTTGGCCTTTATATCTCAGAATTTCGCAAATTTTGCATTTTTAACCAAGTTTTTTTGCATTTTGTTTTGTACTAAATATCATCGAATTTAGCAATATTTTGACCTTTATCATCCCCTATTCCTTTATGTGATTTGAACAAAATATCATCGAATTAGGCAATATTTTGCCGTTTTTCCACGTTTTTGTGAATTTTCATTTTATTGTTATTATTTCTTTATATATTCGAGAAAAATTATGCAAACACATAATTGATCAGAAAATAACCTTAAATACTTAATTTTCAATTATCTATTTGTTTCTCGTTAAAATACTGAGTATTGAAAAGAGGAGAAGTTCTGTTTTTATTGCATATATAGACGTTTCAGCCGGATTAGAACGGTTTTACGTGTACATCTTCCATCGGTAATATAAACCGAAAATCGGGAACATTTTTAGTTAGTTTTAATGAACACACATTGATTTTTATCATTTGTATTGGAAGCAACATCTTTATACGTCTTTTATAGGGTCTAAAAAATACGAAACGTCGCTTTATGATTCGAAGTTAAAATCCTCAAATTTGGTATAATAATGACTTTTTTCACGTTTTTCATGTAGTTTGATATTACGTAAATATATTCATTTTTACCAGTATTTCGATACTATTTTATGTAGTATCACGATATGTGATATGTCCTTCAAATCTCAGATTTTCGCATAATATTGCATTTTAAGCAATAAAATGCAAGTTTTCTTGCATTTTGTATCGTACTAAAAATCATCGAATTCAGCAATATTTTGACGTTTATCATCCCCTTTTCCTTTATGTGATATAAACAAAATATCATCGAATTAGGCAATATTTTGCTGTTTTTCCACGTTTTTGTGAATTTTCAGTTTATTGCTATTAATTCATTAAATATACGATAAAAATGATGCAAACACATAATTGATCAGAAAATAACCTTATATTACTTCATTTTCAATCAACTATTTGTTTCTCGTTAAAATGCTGAGTAAGATATTGAAAAGGGGAGAAGTTCTGTTTTTATTGCATATATTGACGTTTCAGCCGGATTAGAACGGTTTTACGTGTACATCTTCCATCGGTAATATAAACCGAAAATCAGGAACATTTTAGTTAATTTTAACGAAAACACATTTATTTTTATCATTTGTATTAGAAGCAACATCTTTATACGTCTTTTCTAGGGTCTAAAAAATACGAAACGTCGCTTTATGATGCGAAGTTAAAATCCTCAAATTTGGTATAATAATGACTTTTTTTCACGTTTTTCATGTAGTTTGATATTACGTAAATATATTCATTTTCACCAGTATTTCGATACTATTTTATGTAGTATCACGATATGTGATATGACCTTCAAATCTCAGATTTTCGCATAATATTGCTTTTTATGCAATAAAATGCAAGTTTTCTTGCATTTTGTTTCGTACTAAAAATCATCGAATTCAGCAATATTTTGACCTTTATCATCTCCTTTTCTTTTATGTGATTTAAAGAAAATATCATCGAATTAGGCAATATTTTGCCGTTTTTCCACGTTTTTGTGAATTTTCAGTTTATTGGTATTATTTCTTTAAATATTCGAGAAAAATTATGCAAACACATAATTGATCAGAAAATAACCTTAAATACTTCATTTTCAATCATCTATTTTGTTCTCGGTAAAATACTGAGTATTGAAAAGAGGAGAAGTTCTGTTTTTATTGCATATATAGACGTTTCAGCCGGATTAGAACGGTTTTACGTGTACATCTTCCATCGGTAATATAAACCGAAAATCGGGAACATTTTTAGTTAGTTTTAATGAACACACATTGATTTTTATCATTTGTATTTGAAACAACATTGTCATATGTCTTTTCTTGGATCTAAATAATCGCTCTATAATTTGAAGTTAAAATCCTCATATATTGTAATATAGTGACTTTTTTCACGTTATTCATGTAGTGTGATTATCCGTATATATATTCGTTTTTACCAATATTTCGATACTACTTCATGTTTTCTCACGATATGTGATTTGGCCTTTAAATCTCAGAATTTCGCAAATTTTGCATATTTAACCAAGTTTTCTTGCATTTTGTTTTGTACTATATATCATCGAATTTAGCAATATTTTGACCTTTATCATCACCTTTTCCTTTTTGTGATTTAAACAAAATATCATCGAAGTAGGCAATATTTTGCCGTTTTTCCACGTTTTTGTGAATTTTCAGTTTATTGTTATTATTTCTTTAAATATTCGAGAAAAATTATGCAAACACATAATTGATCAGAAAATAACCTTAAATACTTCATTTTCAATCATCTATTTGTTTCTCGTTAAAATACTGAGTAAGATATTGAAAAGGGGAGAAGTTCTGTTTTTATTGCATATATAGGCGTTTCAGCCGGATTAGAACGGTTTTACGTGTACATCTTCCATCGGTAATATAAACCGAAAATCAGGAACATTTTAGTTAATGCTAATGAAAACACATTGATTTTTATCATTTGTATTTGAAACAACATTGTCATATGTCTTTTCTTGAATCTAAATAATACGAAACCTCGCTCTATAATTTGAAGTTAAAATCCTCAAATATGGTAATATAGTGACTTTTTTCACATTATTCATATAGTGTGATTATACGTATATATATTCGTTTTTACCAATATTTCGATACTACTTCATGTTTTCTCACGATATGTGATTTGGCCTTTAAATCTCAGAATTTCGCAAATTTTGCATTTTTAACCAAGTTTTTTTGCATTTTGTTTTGTACTAAATATCATCGAATTTAGCAATATTTTGACCTTTATCATCCCCTATTCCTTTATGTGATTTGAACAAAATATCATCGAATTAGGCAATATTTTGCCGTTTTTCCACGTTTTTGTGAATTTTCATTTTATTGTTATTATTTCTTTATATATTCGAGAAAAATTATGCAAACACATAATTGATCAGAAAATAACCTTAAATACTTAATTTTCAATTATCTATTTGTTTCTCGTTAAAATACTGAGTATTGAAAAGAGGAGAAGTTCTGTTTTTATTGCATATATAGACGTTTCAGCCGGATTAGAACGGTTTTACGTGTACATCTTCCATCGGTAATATAAACCGAAAATCGGGAACATTTTTAGTTAGTTTTAATGAACACACATTGATTTTTATCATTTGTATTAGAAGCAACATCTTTATACGTCTTTTCTAGGGTCTAAAAAATACGAAACGTCGCTTTATGATGCGAAGTTAAAATCCTCAAATTTGGTATAATAATGACTTTTTTTCACGTTTTTCATGTAGTTTGATATTACGTAAATATATTCATTTTCACCAGTATTTCGATACTATTTTATGTAGTATCACGATATGTGATATGACCTTCAAATCTCAGATTTTCGCATAATATTGCTTTTTATGCAATAAAATGCAAGTTTTCTTGCATTTTGTTTCGTACTAAAAATCATCGAATTCAGCAATATTTTGACCTTTATCATCTCCTTTTCTTTTATGTGATTTAAAGAAAATATCATCGAATTAGGCAATATTTTGCCGTTTTTCCACGTTTTTGTGAATTTTCAGTTTATTGGTATTATTTCTTTAAATATTCGAGAAAAATTATGCAAACACATAATTGATCAGAAAATAACCTTAAATACTTCATTTTCAATCATCTATTTTTTTCTCGGTATAATACTGAGTAAGATATTGAAAAGGGGAGAAGTTCTGTTTTTATTGCATATATAGGCGTTTCAGCCGGATTAGAACGGTTTTACGTGTACATCTTCCATCGGTAATATAAACCGAAAATCAGGAACATTTTAGTTAATTTTAATGAAAACACATTGATTTTTATCATTTGTATTGGAAGCAACATCTTTATACATCTTTTATAGGGTCTAAAAAATACGAAACGTCGCTTTATGATTCGAAGTTAAAATCCTCAAATTTGGTATAATAATGACTTTTTTCACGTTTTTCATGTAGTTTGATATTACGTAAATATATTCATTTTTACCAGTATTTCGATACTATTTTATGTAGTATCACGATATGTGATATGTCCATCAAATCTCAGATTTTCGCATAATATTGCATTTTAAGCAATAAAATGCAAGTTTTCTTGCATTTTGTTTCGTACTAAAAATCATCGAATTCAGCAATATTTTGACGTTTATCATCCCCTTTTCCTTTATGTGATATAAACAAAATATCATCGAATTAGGCAATATTTTGCTGTTTTTCCACGTTTTTGTGAATTTTCAGTTTATTGCTATTAATTCATTAAATATACGATAAAAATGATGCAAACACATAATTGATCAGAAAATAACCTTATATTACTTCATTTTCAATCAACTATTTGTTTCTCGTTAAAATGCTGAGTAAGATATTGAAAAGGGGAGAAGTTCTGTTTTTATTGCATATATTGACGTTTCAGCCGGATTAGAACGGTTTTACGTGTACATCTTCCATCGGTAATATAAACCGAAAATCAGGAACATTTTAGTTAATTTTAATGAAAACACATTTATTTTTATCATTTGTATTAGAAGCAACATCTTTATACGTCTTTTCTAGGGTCTAAAAAATACGAAACGTCGCTTTATGATGCGAAGTTAAAATCCTCAAATTTGGTATAATAATGATTTTTCACGTTTTTCATGTAGTTTGATATTACGTAAATATATTCATTTTTACCAGTATTTCGATACTATTTTATGTAGTATCACGATATGTGATATGACCTTCAAATCTCAGATTTTCGCATAATATTGCTTTTTATGCAATAAAATGCAAGTTTTCTTGCTTTTTGTTTCGTACTAAAAATCATCGAATTCAGCAATATTTTGACCTTTATCATCTCCTTTTCTTTTATGTGATTTAAAGAAAATATCATCGAATTAGGCAATATTTTGCCGTTTTTCCACGTTTTTGTGAATTTTCAGTTTATTGGTATTATTTCTTTAAATATTCGAGAAAAATTATGCAAACACATAATTGATCAGAAAATAACCTTAAATACTTCATTTTCAATCATCTATTTTTTTCTCGGTAAAATACTGAGTAAGATATTGAAAAGGGGAGAAGTTCTGTTTTTATTGCATATATAGGCGTTTCAGCCGGATTAGAACGGTTTTACGTGTACATCTTCCATCGGTAATATAAACCGAAAATCAGGAACATTTTAGTTAATTTTAATGAAAACACATTGATTTTTATCATTTGTATTGGAAGCAACATCTTTATACATCTTTTATAGGGTCTAAAAAATACGAAACGTCGCTTTATGATTCGAAGTTAAAATCCTCAAATTTGGTATAATAATGACTTTTTTCACGTTTTTAATGTAGTTTGATATTACGTAAATATATTCATTTTTACCAGTATTTCGATACTATTTTATGTAGTATCACGATATGTGATATGTCCATCAAATCTCAGATTTTCGCATAATATTGCATTTTAAGCAATAAAATGCAAGTTTTCTTGCATTTTGTTTCGTACTAAAAATCATCGAATTCAGCAATATTTTGACGTTTATCATCCCCTTTTCCTTTAAGTGATATAAACAAAATATCATCGAATTAGGCAATATTTTGCTGTTTTTCCACGTTTTTGTGAATTTTCAGTTTATTGCTATTAATTCATTAAATACACGATAAAAATGATTCAAACACATAATTGATTAAAAATTAACCGTAAACACTTCATTTTCAATCAACTATTTGTTCCTCGTTAAAATACTGAGTAAGATATTGGAAAGAGGAGAAGTTCTGTTTTTATTGCATATATCGACGTTTCAGCCGGATTAGAGCGGTTTTACGTGTACATCTTCCTTCGGTAATATAAACGGAAAATCAGGAACATTTTAGTTAATTCTAATGAAAACACATTGATTTTTATCATTTGTATTTGAAACAACATTGTCATATGTCTTTTCTTGGATCTTAATAATCGCTCTATAATTTGAAGTTAAAATCCTCATATATTGTAATATAGTGACTTTTTTCACGTTATTCATGTAGTGTGATTATCCGTATATATATTCGTTTTTACCAATATTTCGATACCACTTCATGTTTTCTCACGATATGTGATTTGGCCTTTAAATCTCAGAATTTCGCAAATTTTGCATATTTAACCAAGTTTTCTTGCATTTTGTTTTGTACTAAATATCATCGAATTTAGCAATATTTTGACCTTTATCATCACCTTTTCCTTTTTGTGATTTAAACAAAATATCATCGAAGTAGGCAATATTTTGCCGTTTTTCCACGTTTTTGTGAATTTTCAGTTTATTGTTATTATTTCTTTAAATATTCGAGAAAAATTATGCAAACACATAATTGATCAGAAAATAACCTTAAATACTTCATTTTCAATCATCTATTTGTTTCTCGTTAAAATACTGAGTAAGATATTGAAAAGGGGAGAAGTTCTGTTTTTATTGCATATATAGGCGTTTCAGCCGGATTAGAACGGTTTTACGTGTACATCTTCCATCGGTAATATAAACCGAAAATCAGGAACATTTTAGTTAATGCTAATGAAAACACATTGATTTTTATCATTTGTATTGGAAGCAACATCTTTATACGTCTTTTCTAGGGTTTAAAAAATACGAAACGTCATTTTATGATTCGAAGTTAAAATCCTCAAATTTGGTATAATAATGACTTTTTTCACGTTTTTCATGTAGTTTGATATTACGTAAATATATTCATTTTTACCAGTATTTCGATACTATTTTATGTAGTATCACGATATGTGATATGACCTTCAAATCTCAGATTTTCGCATAATATTGCATTTTAAGCAATAAAATGCAAGTTTTCTTGCATTTTGTTTCGTACTAAAAATCATCGAATTCAGCAATATTTTGACGTTTATCATCCCCTTTTCCTTTATGTGATATAAACAAAATATCATCGAATTAGGCAATATTTTGCTGTTTTTCCACGTTTTTGTGAATTTTCAGTTTATTGCTATTAATTCATTAAATATACGATAAAAATGATGCAAACACATAATTGATCAGAAAACAACCTTATATTACTTCATTTTCAATCAACTATTTGTTTCTCGTTAAAATGCTGAGTAAGATATTGAAAAGGGGAGAAGTTCTGTTTTTATTGCATATATAGACGTTTCAGCCGGATTAGAACGGTTTTACGTGTACATCTTCCATCGGTAATATAAACCGAAAATCAGGAACATTTTAGTTAATTTTAATGAACACACATTTATTTTTATCATTTGTATTAGAAGCAACATCTTTATACGTCTTTTCTAGGGTCTAAAAAATACGAAACGTCGCTTTATGATGCGAAGTTAAAATCCTCAAATTTGGTATAATAATGACTTTTTTCACGTTTTCATGTAGTTTGATATTATGTAAATATATTCATTTTTACCAGTATTTCGATACTATTTTATGTAGTATCACGATATGTGATATGACCTTCAAATCTCAGATTTTCGCATAATATTGCTTTTTAAGCAATAAAATGCAAGTTTTCTTGCATTTTGTTTCGTACTAAAAATCATCGAATTCAGCAATATTTTGACCTTTATCATCTCCTTTTCTTTTATGTGATTTAAAGAAAATATCACCGAATTAGGCAATATTTTGCCGTTTTTCCACGTTTTTGTGAATTTTCAGTTTATTGGTATTATTTCTTTAAATATTCGAGAAAAATTATGCAAACACATAATTGATCAGAAAATAACCTTAAATACTTCATTTTCAATCATCTATTTGTTTCTCGTTAAAATACTGAGTATTGAAAAGAGGAGAAGTTCTGTTTTTATTGCATATATCGACGTTTCAGCCGGATTAGAGCGGTTTTACGTGTACATCTTCCATCGGTAATATAAACCGAAAATCAGGAACATTTTAGTTAATTTTAATGAAAACACATTGATTTTTATCATTTGTATTGGAAGCAACATCTTTATACATCTTTTATAGGGTCTAAAAAATACGAAACGTCGCTTTATGATTCGAAGTTAAAATCCTCAAATTTGGTATAATAATGACTTTTTTCACGTTTTTAATGTAGTTTGATATTACGTAAATATATTCATTTTTACCAGTATTTCGATACTATTTTATGTAGTATCACGATATGTGATATGTCCATCAAATCTCAGATTTTCGCATAATATTGCATTTTAAGCAATAAAATGCAAGTTTTCTTGCATTTTGTTTCGTACTAAAAATCATCGAATTCAGCAATATTTTGACCTTTATCATCTCCTTTTCTTTTATGTGATTTAAAGAAAATATCATCGAATTAGGCAATATTTTGCCGTTTTTCCACGTTTTTGTGAATTTTCAGTTTATTGGTATTATTTCTTTAAATATTCGAGAAAAATTATGCAAACACATAATTGATCAGAAAATAACCTTAAATACTTCATTTTCAATCATCTATTTTTTTCTCGGTAAAATACTGAGTAAGATATTGAAAAGGGGAGAAGTTCTGTTTTTATTGCATATATAGGCGTTTCAGCCGGATTAGAACGGTTTTACGTGTACATCTTCCATCGGTAATATAAACCGAAAATCAGGAACATTTTAGTTAATTTTAATGAAAACACATTGATTTTTATCATTTGTATTGGAAGCAACATCTTTATACATCTTTTATAGGGTCTAAAAAATACGAAACGTCGCTTTATGATTCGAAGTTAAAATCCTCAAATTTGGTATAATAATGACTTTTTTCACGTTTTTAATGTAGTTTGATATTACGTAAATATATTCATTTTTACCAGTATTTCGATACTATTTTATGTAGTATCACGATATGTGATATGTCCATCAAATCTCAGATTTTCGCATAATATTGCATTTTAAGCAATAAAATGCAAGTTTTCTTGCATTTTGTTTCGTACTAAAAATCATCGAATTCAGCAATATTTTGACGTTTATCATCCCCTTTTCCTTTAAGTGATATAAACAAAATATCATCGAATTAGGCAATATTTTGCTGTTTTTCCACGTTTTTGTGAATTTTCAGTTTATTGCTATTAATTCATTAAATACACGATAAAAATGATTCAAACACATAATTGATTAAAAATTAACCGTAAACACTTCATTTTCAATCAACTATTTGTTCCTCGTTAAAATACTGAGTAAGATATTGGAAAGAGGAGAAGTTCTGTTTTTATTGCATATATCGACGTTTCAGCCGGATTAGAGCGGTTTTACGTGTACATCTTCCTTCGGTAATATAAACGGAAAATCAGGAACATTTTAGTTAATTCTAATGAAAACACATTGATTTTTATCATTTGTATTTGAAACAACATTGTCATATGTCTTTTCTTGGATCTTAATAATCGCTCTATAATTTGAAGTTAAAATCCTCATATATTGTAATATAGTGACTTTTTTCACGTTATTCATGTAGTGTGATTATCCGTATATATATTCGTTTTTACCAATATTTCGATACCACTTCATGTTTTCTCACGATATGTGATTTGGCCTTTAAATCTCAGAATTTCGCAAATTTTGCATATTTAACCAAGTTTTCTTGCATTTTGTTTTGTACTAAATATCATCGAATTTAGCAATATTTTGACCTTTATCATCACCTTTTCCTTTTTGTGATTTAAACAAAATATCATCGAAGTAGGCAATATTTTGCCGTTTTTCCACGTTTTTGTGAATTTTCAGTTTATTGTTATTATTTCTTTAAATATTCGAGAAAAATTATGCAAACACATAATTGATCAGAAAATAACCTTAAATACTTCATTTTCAATCATCTATTTGTTTCTCGTTAAAATACTGAGTAAGATATTGAAAAGGGGAGAAGTTCTGTTTTTATTGCATATATAGGCGTTTCAGCCGGATTAGAACGGTTTTACGTGTACATCTTCCATCGGTAATATAAACCGAAAATCAGGAACATTTTAGTTAATGCTAATGAAAACACATTGATTTTTATCATTTGTATTGGAAGCAACATCTTTATACGTCTTTTCTAGGGTTTAAAAAATACGAAACGTCATTTTATGATTCGAAGTTAAAATCCTCAAATTTGGTATAATAATGACTTTTTTCACGTTTTTCATGTAGTTTGATATTACGTAAATATATTCATTTTTACCAGTATTTCGATACTATTTTATGTAGTATCACGATATGTGATATGACCTTCAAATCTCAGATTTTCGCATAATATTGCATTTTAAGCAATAAAATGCAAGTTTTCTTGCATTTTGTTTCGTACTAAAAATCATCGAATTCAGCAATATTTTGACGTTTATCATCCCCTTTTCCTTTATGTGATATAAACAAAATATCATCGAATTAGGCAATATTTTGCTGTTTTTCCACGTTTTTGTGAATTTTCAGTTTATTGCTATTAATTCATTAAATATACGATAAAAATGATGCAAACACATAATTGATCAGAAAACAACCTTATATTACTTCATTTTCAATCAACTATTTGTTTCTCGTTAAAATGCTGAGTAAGATATTGAAAAGGGGAGAAGTTCTGTTTTTATTGCATATATAGACGTTTCAGCCGGATTAGAACGGTTTTACGTGTACATCTTCCATCGGTAATATAAACCGAAAATCAGGAACATTTTAGTTAATGCTAATGAAAACACATTGATTTTTATCATTTGTATTGGAAGCAACATCTTTATACGTCTTTTCTAGGGTTTAAAAAATACGAAACGTCATTTTATGATTCGAAGTTAAAATCCTCAAATTTGGTATAATAATGACTTTTTTCACGTTTTTCATGTAGTTTGATATTACGTAAATATATTCATTTTTACCAGTATTTCGATACTATTTTATGTAGTATCACGATATGTGATATGACCTTCAAATCTCAGATTTTCGCATAATATTGCATTTTAAGCAATAAAATGCAAGTTTTCTTGCATTTTGTTTCGTACTAAAAATCATCGAATTCAGCAATATTTTGACGTTTATCATCCCCTTTTCCTTTATGTGATATAAACAAAATATCATCGAATTAGGCAATATTTTGCTGTTTTTCCACGTTTTTGTGAATTTTCAGTTTATTGCTATTAATTCATTAAATATACGATAAAAATGATGCAAACACATAATTGATCAGAAAACAACCTTATATTACTTCATTTTCAATCAACTATTTGTTTCTCGTTAAAATGCTGAGTAAGATATTGAAAAGGGGAGAAGTTCTGTTTTTATTGCATATATAGACGTTTCAGCCGGATTAGAACGGTTTTACGTGTACATCTTCCATCGGTAATATAAACCGAAAATCAGGAACATTTTAGTTAATTTTAATGAACACACATTTATTTTTATCATTTGTATTAGAAGCAACATCTTTATACGTCTTTTCTAGGGTCTAAAAAATACGAAACGTCGCTTTATGATGCGAAGTTAAAATCCTCAAATTTGGTATAATAATGACTTTTTTCACGTTTTCATGTAGTTTGATATTATGTAAATATATTCATTTTTACCAGTATTTCGATACTATTTTATGTAGTATCACGATATGTGATATGACCTTCAAATCTCAGATTTTCGCATAATATTGCTTTTTAAGCAATAAAATGCAAGTTTTCTTGCATTTTGTTTCGTACTAAAAATCATCGAATTCAGCAATATTTTGACCTTTATCATCTCCTTTTCTTTTATGTGATTTAAAGAAAATATCACCGAATTAGGCAATATTTTGCCGTTTTTCCACGTTTTTGTGAATTTTCAGTTTATTGGTATTATTTCTTTAAATATTCGAGAAAAATTATGCAAACACATAATTGATCAGAAAATAACCTTAAATACTTCATTTTCAATCATCTATTTGTTTCTCGTTAAAATACTGAGTATTGAAAAGAGGAGAAGTTCTGTTTTTATTGCATATATCGACGTTTCAGCCGGATTAGAGCGGTTTTACGTGTACATCTTCCATCGGTAATATAAACAGAAAATCAGGAACATTTTAGTTAATTCTAATGAAAACACATTGATTTTTATCATTTGTATTTGAAACAACATTGTAATATGTCTTTTTTTGGATCTAAATAATCGCTCTATAATTTGAAGTTAAAATCCTCATATATTGTAATATAGTGACTTTTTTCACGTTATTCATGTAGTGTGATTATCCGTATATATATTCGTTTTTACCAATATTTCGATAATACTTCATGTTTTCTCACGATATGTGATTTGGCCTTTAAATCTCAGAATTTCGCAAATTTTGCATATTTAACCAAGTTTTCTTGCATTTTGTTTTGTACTAAATATCATCGAATTTAGCAATATTTTGACCTTTATCATCACCTTTTCCTTTTTGTGATTTAAACAAAATATCATCGAATTAGGCAATATTTTGCCGTTTTTCCACGTTTTTGTGAATTTTCAGTTTATTGTTATTATTTCTTTAAATATTCGAGAAAAATTATGCAAACACATAATTGATCAGAAAATAACCTTAAATACTTCATTTTCAATCATCTATTTGTTTCTCGTTAAAATACTGAGTAAGATATTGAAAAGGGGAGAAGTTCTGTTTTTATTGCATATATAGGCGTTTCAGCCGGATTAGAACGGTTTTAAGTGTACATCTTCCATCGGTAATATAAACCGAAAATCAGGAACATTTTAGTTAATTTTAATGAAAACACATTTATTTTTATCATTTGTATTAGAAGCAACATCTTTATACGTCTTTTCTAGGGTCTAAAAAATACGAAACGTCGCTTTATGATGCGAAGTTAAAATCCTCAAATTTGGTATAATAATGACTTTTTTCACGTTTTTCATGTAGTTTGATATTACGTAAATATATTCATTTTTACCAGTATTTCGATACTATTTTATGTAGTATCACGATATGTGATATGACCTTCAAATCTCAGATTTTCGCATAATATTGCTTTTTATGCAATAAAATGCAAGTTTTCTTGCTTTTGTTTCGTACTAAAAATCATCGAATTCAGCAATATTTTGACCTTTATCATCTCCTTTTCTTTTATGTGATTTAAAGAAAATATCATCGAATTAGGCAATATTTTGCCGTTTTTCCACGTTTTTGTGAATTTTCAGTTTATTGGTATTATTTCTTTAAATATTCGAGAAAAATTATGCAAACACATAATTGATCAGAAAATAACCTTAAATACTTCATTTTCAATCATCTATTTTTTTCTCGGTAAAATACTGAGTAAGATATTGAAAAGGGGAGAAGTTCTGTTTTTATTGCATATATAGGCGTTTCAGCCGGATTAGAACGGTTTTACGTGTACATCTTCCATCGGTAATATAAACCGAAAATCAGGAACATTTTAGTTAATTTTAATGAAAACACATTGATTTTTATCATTTGTATTGGAAGCAACATCTTTATACATCTTTTATAGGGTCTAAAAAATACGAAACGTCGCTTTATGATTCGAAGTTAAAATCCTCAAATTTGGTATAATAATGACTTTTTTCACGTTTTTAATGTAGTTTGATATTACGTAAATATATTCATTTTTACCAGTATTTCGATACTATTTTATGTAGTATCACGATATGTGATATGTCCATCAAATCTCAGATTTTCGCATAATATTGCATTTTAAGCAATAAAATGCAAGTTTTCTTGCATTTTGTTTCGTACTAAAAATCATCGAATTCAGCAATATTTTGACGTTTATCATCCCCTTTTCCTTTAAGTGATATAAACAAAATATCATCGAATTAGGCAATATTTTGCTGTTTTTCCACGTTTTTGTGAATTTTCAGTTTATTGCTATTAATTCATTAAATACACGATAAAAATGATTCAAACACATAATTGATTAAAAATTAACCGTAAACACTTCATTTTCAATCAACTATTTGTTCCTCGTTAAAATACTGAGTAAGATATTGGAAAGAGGAGAAGTTCTGTTGTTATTGCATATATCGACGTTTCAGCCGGATTAGAGCGGTTTTACGTGTACATCTTCCTTCGGTAATATAAACGGAAAATCAGGAACATTTTAGTTAATTCTAATGAAAACACATTGATTTTTATCATTTGTATTTGAAACAACATTGTCATATGTCTTTTCTTGGATCTTAATAATCGCTCTATAATTTGAAGTTAAAATCCTCATATATTGTAATATAGTGACTTTTTTCACGTTATTCATGTAGTGTGATTATCCGTATATATATTCGTTTTTACCAATATTTCGATACCACTTCATGTTTTCTCACGATATGTGATTTGGCCTTTAAATCTCAGAATTTCGCAAATTTTGCATATTTAACCAAGTTTTCTTGCATTTTGTTTTGTACTAAATATCATCGAATTTAGCAATATTTTGACCTTTATCATCACCTTTTCCTTTTTGTGATTTAAACAAAATATCATCGAAGTAGGCAATATTTTGCCGTTTTTCCACGTTTTTGTGAATTTTCAGTTTATTGTTATTATTTCTTTAAATATTCGAGAAAAATTATGCAAACACATAATTGATCAGAAAATAACCTTAAATACTTCATTTTCAATCATCTATTTGTTTCTCGTTAAAATACTGAGTAAGATATTGAAAAGGGGAGAAGTTCTGTTTTTATTGCATATATAGGCGTTTCAGCCGGATTAGAACGGTTTTACGTGTACATCTTCCATCGGTAATATAAACCGAAAATCAGGAACATTTTAGTTAATGCTAATGAAAACACATTGATTTTTATCATTTGTATTGGAAGCAACATCTTTATACGTCTTTTCTAGGGTTTAAAAAATACGAAACGTCATTTTATGATTCGAAGTTAAAATCCTCAAATTTGGTATAATAATGACTTTTTTCACGTTTTTCATGTAGTTTGATATTACGTAAATATATTCATTTTTACCAGTATTTCGATACTATTTTATGTAGTATCACGATATGTGATATGACCTTCAAATCTCAGATTTTCGCATAATATTGCATTTTAAGCAATAAAATGCAAGTTTTCTTGCATTTTGTTTCGTACTAAAAATCATCGAATTCAGCAATATTTTGACGTTTATCATCCCCTTTTCCTTTATGTGATATAAACAAAATATCATCGAATTAGGCAATATTTTGCTGTTTTTCCACGTTTTTGTGAATTTTCAGTTTATTGCTATTAATTCATTAAATATACGATAAAAATGATGCAAACACATAATTGATCAGAAAACAACCTTATATTACTTCATTTTCAATCAACTATTTGTTTCTCGTTAAAATGCTGAGTAAGATATTGAAAAGGGGAGAAGTTCTGTTTTTATTGCATATATAGACGTTTCAGCCGGATTAGAACGGTTTTACGTGTACATCTTCCATCGGTAATATAAACCGAAAATCAGGAACATTTTAGTTAATTTTAATGAACACACATTTATTTTTATCATTTGTATTAGAAGCAACATCTTTATACGTCTTTTCTAGGGTCTAAAAAATACGAAACGTCGCTTTATGATGCGAAGTTAAAATCCTCAAATTTGGTATAATAATGACTTTTTTCACGTTTTCATGTAGTTTGATATTATGTAAATATATTCATTTTTACCAGTATTTCGATACTATTTTATGTAGTATCACGATATGTGATATGACCTTCAAATCTCAGATTTTCGCATAATATTGCTTTTTAAGCAATAAAATGCAAGTTTTCTTGCATTTTGTTTCGTACTAAAAATCATCGAATTCAGCAATATTTTGACCTTTATCATCTCCTTTTCTTTTATGTGATTTAAAGAAAATATCACCGAATTAGGCAATATTTTGCCGTTTTTCCACGTTTTTGTGAATTTTCAGTTTATTGGTATTATTTCTTTAAATATTCGAGAAAAATTATGCAAACACATAATTGATCAGAAAATAACCTTAAATACTTCATTTTCAATCATCTATTTGTTTCTCGTTAAAATACTGAGTATTGAAAAGAGGAGAAGTTCTGTTTTTATTGCATATATCGACGTTTCAGCCGGATTAGAGCGGTTTTACGTGTACATCTTCCATCGGTAATATAAACAGAAAATCAGGAACATTTTAGTTAATTCTAATGAAAACACATTGATTTTTATCATTTGTATTTGAAACAACATTGTAATATGTCTTTTTTTGGATCTAAATAATCGCTCTATAATTTGAAGTTAAAATCCTCATATATTGTAATATAGTGACTTTTTTCACGTTATTCATGTAGTGTGATTATCCGTATATATATTCGTTTTTACCAATATTTCGATAATACTTCATGTTTTCTCACGATATGTGATTTGGCCTTTAAATCTCAGAATTTCGCAAATTTTGCATATTTAACCAAGTTTTCTTGCATTTTGTTTTGTACTAAATATCATCGAATTTAGCAATATTTTGACCTTTATCATCACCTTTTCCTTTTTGTGATTTAAACAAAATATCATCGAATTAGGCAATATTTTGCCGTTTTTCCACGTTTTTGTGAATTTTCAGTTTATTGTTATTATTTCTTTAAATATTCGAGAAAAATTATGCAAACACATAATTGATCAGAAAATAACCTTAAATACTTCATTTTCAATCATCTATTTGTTTCTCGTTAAAATACTGAGTAAGATATTGAAAAGGGGAGAAGTTCTGTTTTTATTGCATATATAGGCGTTTCAGCCGGATTAGAACGGTTTTAAGTGTACATCTTCCATCGGTAATATAAACCGAAAATCAGGAACATTTTAGTTAATTTTAATGAAAACACATTTATTTTTATCATTTGTATTAGAAGCAACATCTTTATACGTCTTTTCTAGGGTCTAAAAAATACGAAACGTCGCTTTATGATGCGAAGTTAAAATCCTCAAATTTGGTATAATAATGACTTTTTTCACGTTTTTCATGTAGTTTGATATTACGTAAATATATTCATTTTTACCAGTATTTCGATACTATTTTATGTAGTATCACGATATGTAATATGACCTTCAAATCTCAGATTTTCGCATAATATTGCTTTTTATGCAATAAAATGCAAGTTTTCTTGCATTTTTGTTTCGTACTAAAAATCATCGAATTCAGCAATATTTTGACCTTTATCATCTCCTTTTCTTTATGTGATTTAAAGAAAATATCATCGAATTAGGCAATATTTTGCCTGTTTTTCCACGTTTTTGTGAATTTTCAGTTTATTGGCTATTATTTCATTTAAATATTCGAGAAAAATTATGCAAACACATAATTGATCAGAAAATAACCTTAAATTACTTCATTTTCAATCATCTATTTTTTTCTCGGTAAAATACTGAGTAAGATATTGAAAAGGGGAGAAGTTCTGTTTTTATTGCATATATAGGCGTTTCAGCCGGATTAGAACGGTTTTACGTGTACATCTTCCATCGGTAATATAAACCGAAAATCAGGAACATTTTAGTTAATTTTAATGAAAACACATTGATTTTTATCATTTGTATTGGAAGCAACATCTTTATACATCTTTTATAGGGTCTAAAAAATACGAAACGTCGCTTTATGATTCGAAGTTAAAATCCTCAAATTTGGTATAATAATGACTTTTTTCACGTTTTTAATGTAGTTTGATATTACGTAAATATATTCATTTTTACCAGTATTTCGATACTATTTTATGTAGTATCACGATATGTGATATGTCCATTCAAATCTCAGATTTTCGCATAATATTGCATTTTAATGCAATAAAATGCAAGTTTTCTTGCATTTTGTTTCGTACTAAAAATCATCGAATTCAGCAATATTTTGACGTTTATCATCCCCTTTTCCTTTAAGTGATATAAACAAAATATCATCGAATTAGGCAATATTTTGCTGTTTTTCCACGTTTTTGTGAATTTTCAGTTTATTGCTATTAATTCATTAAATACACGATAAAAATGATTCAAACACATAATTGATTAAAAATTAACCGTAAACACTTCATTTTCAATCAACTATTTGTTCCTCGTTAAAATACTGAGTAAGATATTGGAAAGAGGAGAAGTTCTGTTTTTATTGCATATATCGACGTTTCAGCCGGATTAGAGCGGTTTTACGTGTACATCTTCCTTCGGTAATATAAACGGAAAATCAGGAACATTTTAGTTAATTCTAATGAAAACACATTGATTTTTATCATTTGTATTTGAAACAACATTGTCATATGTCTTTTCTTGGATCTTAATAATCGCTCTATAATTTGAAGTTAAAATCCTCATATATTGTAATATAGTGACTTTTTTCACGTTATTCATGTAGTGTGATTATCCGTATATATATTCGTTTTTACCAATATTTCGATACCACTTCATGTTTTCTCACGATATGTGATTTGGCCTTTAAATCTCAGAATTTCGCAAATTTTGCATATTTAACCAAGTTTTCTTGCATTTTGTTTTGTACTAAATATCATCGAATTTAGCAATATTTTGACCTTTATCATCACCTTTTCCTTTTTGTGATTTAAACAAAATATCATCGAAGTAGGCAATATTTTGCCGTTTTTCCACGTTTTTGTGAATTTTCAGTTTATTGTTATTATTTCTTTAAATATTCGAGAAAAATTATGCAAACACATAATTGATCAGAAAATAACCTTAAATACTTCATTTTCAATCATCTATTTGTTTCTCGTTAAAATACTGAGTAAGATATTGAAAAGGGGAGAAGTTCTGTTTTTATTGCATATATAGGCGTTTCAGCCGGATTAGAACGGTTTTACGTGTACATCTTCCATCGGTAATATAAACCGAAAATCAGGAACATTTTAGTTAATGCTAATGAAAACACATTGATTTTTATCATTTGTATTGGAAGCAACATCTTTATACGTCTTTTCTAGGGTTTAAAAAATACGAAACGTCATTTTATGATTCGAAGTTAAAATCCTCAAATTTGGTATAATAATGACTTTTTTCACGTTTTTCATGTAGTTTGATATTACGTAAATATATTCATTTTTACCAGTATTTCGATACTATTTTATGTAGTATCACGATATGTGATATGACCTTCAAATCTCAGATTTTCGCATAATATTGCATTTTAAGCAATAAAATGCAAGTTTTCTTGCATTTTGTTTCGTACTAAAAATCATCGAATTCAGCAATATTTTGACGTTTATCATCCCCTTTTCCTTTATGTGATATAAACAAAATATCATCGAATTAGGCAATATTTTGCTGTTTTTCCACGTTTTTGTGAATTTTCAGTTTATTGCTATTAATTCATTAAATATACGATAAAAATGATGCAAACACATAATTGATCAGAAAACAACCTTATATTACTTCATTTTCAATCAACTAATTTGTTTCTCGTTAAAATGCTGAGTAAGATATTGAAAAGGGGAGAAGTTCTGTTTTTATTGCATATATAGACGTTTCAGCCGGATTAGAACGGTTTTACGTGTACATCTTCCATCGGTAATATAAACCGAAAATCAGGAACATTTTAGTTAATTTTAATGAACACCCATTTATTTTTATCATTTGTATTAGAAGCAACATCTTTATACGTCTTTTCTAGGGTCTAAAAAATACGAAACGTCGCTTTATGATGCGAAGTTAAAATCCTCAAATTTGGTATAATAA
The DNA here is from genome assembly GCF_040958095.1 of Procambarus clarkii. NCBI lineage: Eukaryota > Metazoa > Arthropoda > Malacostraca > Decapoda > Cambaridae > Procambarus > Procambarus clarkii. The sequence goes on along the minus strand of NC_091179.1, from coordinate 43,193,554 downwards.
TGACTTTTTTCACGTTTTCATGTAGTTTGATATTATGTAAATATATTCATTTTTACCAGTATTTCGATACTATTTTATGTAGTATCACGATATGTGATATGACCTTCAAATCTCAGATTTTCGCATAATATTGCTTTTTAAGCAATAAAATGCAAGTTTTCTTGCATTTTGTTTCGTACTAAAAATCATCGAATTCAGCAATATTTTGACCTTTATCATCTCCTTTTCTTTTATGTGATTTAAAGAAAATATCACCGAATTAGGCAATATTTTGCCGTTTTTCCACGTTTTTGTGAATTTTCAGTTTATTGGTATTATTTCTTTAAATATTCGAGAAAAATTATGCAAACACATAATTGATCAGAAAATAACCTTAAATACTTCATTTTCAATCATCTATTTGTTTCTCGTTAAAATACTGAGTATTGAAAAGAGGAGAAGTTCTGTTTTTATTGCATATATCGACGTTTCAGCCGGATTAGAGCGGTTTTACGTGTACATCTTCCATCGGTAATATAAACAGAAAATCAGGAACATTTTAGTTAATTCTAATGAAAACACATTGATTTTTATCATTTGTATTTGAAACAACATTGTCATATGTCTTTTTTTGGATCTAAATAATCGCTCTATAATTTGAAGTTAAAATCCTCATATATTGTAATATAGTGACTTTTTTCACGTTATTCATGTAGTGTGATTATCCGTATATATATTCGTTTTTACCAATATTTCGATAATACTTCATGTTTTCTCACGATATGTGATTTGGCCTTTAAATCTCAGAATTTCGCAAATTTTGCATATTTAACCAAGTTTTCTTGCATTTTGTTTTGTACTAAATATCATCGAATTTAGCAATATTTTGACCTTTATCATCACCTTTTCCTTTTTGTGATTTAAACAAAATATCATCGAATTAGGCAATATTTTGCCGTTTTTCCACGTTTTTGTGAATTTTCAGTTTATTGTTATTATTTCTTTAAATATTCGAGAAAAATTATGCAAACACATAATTGATCAGAAAATAACCTTAAATACTTCATTTTCAATCATCTATTTGTTTCTCGTTAAAATACTGAGTAAGATATTGAAAAGGGGAGAAGTTCTGTTTTTATTGCATATATAGGCGTTTCAGCCGGATTAGAACGGTTTTAAGTGTACATCTTCCATCGGTAATATAAACAGAAAATCAAGAACATTTTAGTTAATTTTAATGAAAACACATTGATTTTTATCATTTGTATTGGAAGCAACATCTTTATACATCTTTTCTAGGGTCTAAAAAATACGAAACGTCATTTTATGATTCGAAGTTAAAATCCTCAAATTTGGTATAATAATGACTTTTTTCACGTTTTTCATGTAGTTTGATATTACGTAAATATATTCATTTTTACCAGTATTTCGATACTATTTTATGTAGTATCACGATATGTGATATGACCTTCAAATCTCAGATTTTCGCATAATATTGCATTTTAAGCAATAAAATGCAAGTTTTCTTGCATTTTGTTTCGTACTAAAAATCATCGAATTCAGCAATATTTTGACGTTTATCATCCCCTTTTCCTTTATGTGATATAAACAAAATATCATCGAATTAGGCAATATTTTGCTGTTTTTCCACGTTTTTGTGAATTTTCAGTTTATTGCTATTAATTCATTAAATATACGATAAAAATGATGCAAACACATAATTGATCAGAAAATAACCTTATATTACTTCATTTTCAATCAACTATTTGTTTCTCGTTAAAATGCTGAGTAAGATATTGAAAAGGGGAGAAGTTCTGTTTTTATTGCATATATTGACGTTTCAGCCGGATTAGAACGGTTTTACGTGTACATCTTCCATCGGTAATATAAACCGAAAATCAGGAACATTTTAGTTAATTTTAATGAAAACACATTTATTTTTATCATTTGTATTAGAAGCAACATCTTTATACGTCTTTTCTAGGGTCTAAAAAATACGAAACGTCGCTTTACGATGCGAAGTTAAAATCCTCAAATTTGGTATAATAATGACTTTTTTCACGTTTTTCATGTAGTTTGATATTACGTAAATATATTCATTTTTACCAGTATTTCGATACTATTTTATGTAGTATCACGATATGTGATATGACCTTCAAATCTCAGATTTTCGCATAATATTGCTTTTTATGCAATAAAATGCAAGTTTTCTTGCATTTTGTTTCGTACTAAAAATCATCGAATTCAGCAATATTTTGACCTTTATCATCTCCTTTTCTTTTATGTGATTTAAAGAAAATATCATCGAATTAGGCAATATTTTGCCGTTTTTCCACGTTTTTGTGAATTTTCAGTTTATTGGTATTATTTCTTTCAATATTCGAGAAAAATTATGCAAACACATAATTGATCAGAAAATAACCTTAAATACTTCATTTTCAATCATCTATTTTTTTCTCGGTAAAATACTGAGTAAGATATTGAAAAGGGGAGAAGTTCTGTTTTTATTGCATATATAGGCGTTTCAGCCGGATTAGAACGGTTTTACGTGTACATCTTCCATCGGTAATATAAACCGAAAATCAGGAACATTTTAGTTAATTTTAATGAAAACACATTGATTTTTATCATTTGTATTGGAAGCAACATCTTTATACATCTTTTATAGGGTCTAAAAAATACGAAACGTCGCTTTATGATTCGAAGTTAAAATCCTCAAATTTGGTATAATAATTACTTTTTTCACGTTTTTAATGTAGTTTGATATTACGTAAATATATTCATTTTTACCAGTATTTCGATACTATTTTATGTAGTATCACGATATGTGATATGACCTTCAAATCTCAGATTTTCGCATAATATTGCTTTTTATGCAATAAAATGCAAGTTTTCTTGCATTTTGTTTCGTACTAAAAATCATCGAATTCAGCAATATTTTGACGTTTATCATCCCCTTTTCCTTTAAGTGATATAAACAAAATATCATCGAATTAGGCAATATTTTGCTTGTTTTTCCACGTTTTTGTGAATTTTCAGTTTATTGCTATTAATTCATTAAATACACGATAAAAATGATTCAAACACATAATTGATTAAAAATTAACCGTAAACACTTCATTTTCAATCAACTATTTGTTCCTCGTTAAAATACTGAGTAAGATATTGGAAAGAGGAGAAGTTCTGTTTTTATTGCATATATCGACGTTTCAGCCGGATTAGAGCGGTTTTACGTGTACATCTTCCTTCGGTAATATAAACGGAAAATCAGGAACATTTTAGTTAATTCTAATGAAAACACATTGATTTTTATCATTTGTATTTGAAACAACATTGTCATATGTCTTTTCTTGGATCTTAATAATCGCTCTATAATTTGAAGTTAAAATCCTCATATATTGTAATATAGTGACTTTTTTCACGTTATTCATGTAGTGTGATTATCCGTATATATATTCGTTTTTACCAATATTTCGATACCACTTCATGTTTTCTCACGATATGTGATTTGGCCTTTAAATCTCAGAATTTCGCAAATTTTGCATATTTAACCAAGTTTTCTTGCATTTTGTTTTGTACTAAATATCATCGAATTTAGCAATATTTTGACCTTTATCATCACCTTTTCCTTTTTGTGATTTAAACAAAATATCATCGAAGTAGGCAATATTTTGCCGTTTTTCCACGTTTTTGTGAATTTTCAGTTTATTGTTATTATTTCTTTAAATATTCGAGAAAAATTATGCAAACACATAATTGATCAGAAAATAACCTTAAATACTTCATTTTCAATCATCTATTTGTTTCTCGTTAAAATACTGAGTAAGATATTGAAAAGGGGAGAAGTTCTGTTTTTATTGCATATATAGGCGTTTCAGCCGGATTAGAACGGTTTTACGTGTACATCTTCCATCGGTAATATAAACCGAAAATCAGGAACATTTTAGTTAATGCTAATGAAAACACATTGATTTTTATCATTTGTATTGGAAGCAACATCTTTATACGTCTTTTCTAGGGTTTAAAAAATACGAAACGTCATTTTATGATTCGAAGTTAAAATCCTCAAATTTGGTATAATAATGACTTTTTTCACGTTTTTCATGTAGTTTGATATTACGTAAATATATTCATTTTTACCAGTATTTCGATACTATTTTATGTAGTATCACGATATGTGATATGACCTTCAAATCTCAGATTTTCGCATAATATTGCATTTTAAGCAATAAAATGCAAGTTTTCTTGCATTTTGTTTCGTACTAAAAATCATCGAATTCAGCAATATTTTGACGTTTATCATCCCCTTTTCCTTTATGTGATATAAACAAAATATCATCGAATTAGGCAATATTTTGCTGTTTTTCCACGTTTTTGTGAATTTTCAGTTTATTGCTATTAATTCATTAAATATACGATAAAAATGATGCAAACACATAATTGATCAGAAAACAACCTTATATTACTTCATTTTCAATCAACTATTTGTTTCTCGTTAAAATGCTGAGTAAGATATTGAAAAGGGGAGAAGTTCTGTTTTTATTGCATATATAGACGTTTCAGCCGGATTAGAACGGTTTTACGTGTACATCTTCCATCGGTAATATAAACCGAAAATCAGGAACATTTTAGTTAATTTTAATGAACACACATTTATTTTTATCATTTGTATTAGAAGCAACATCTTTATACCTCTTTTCTAGGGTCTAAAAAATACGAAACGTCGCTTTATGATGCGAAGTTAAAATCCTCAAATTTGGTATAATAATGACTTTTTTCACGTTTTCATGTAGTTTGATATTATGTAAATATATTCATTTTTACCAGTATTTCGATACTATTTTATGTAGTATCACGATATGTGATATGACCTTCAAATCTCAGATTTTCGCATAATATTGCTTTTTAAGCAATAAAATGCAAGTTTTCTTGCATTTTGTTTCGTACTAAAAATCATCGAATTCAGCAATATTTTGACCTTTATCATCTCCTTTTCTTTTATGTGATTTAAAGAAAATATCACCGAATTAGGCAATATTTTGCCGTTTTTCCACGTTTTTGTGAATTTTCAGTTTATTGGTATTATTTCTTTAAATATTCGAGAAAAATTATGCAAACACATAATTGATCAGAAAATAACCTTAAATACTTCATTTTCAATCATCTATTTGTTTCTCGTTAAAATACTGAGTATTGAAAAGAGGAGAAGTTCTGTTTTTATTGCATATATCGACGTTTCAGCCGGATTAGAGCGGTTTTACGTGTACATCTTCCATCGGTAATATAAACAGAAAATCAGGAACATTTTAGTTAATTCTAATGAAAACACATTGATTTTTATCATTTGTATTTGAAACAACATTGTCATATGTCTTTTTTTGGATCTAAATAATCGCTCTATAATTTGAAGTTAAAATCCTCATATATTGTAATATAGTGACTTTTTTCACGTTATTCATGTAGTGTGATTATCCGTATATATATATTCGTTTTTACCAATATTTCGATAATACTTCATGTTTTCTCACGATATGTGATTTGGCCTTTAAATCTCAGAATTTCGCAAATTTTGCATATTTAACCAAGTTTTCTTGCATTTTGTTTTGTACTAAATATCATCGAATTTAGCAATATTTTGACCTTTATCATCACCTTTTCCTTTTTGTGATTTAAACAAAATATCATCGAATTAGGCAATATTTTGCCGTTTTTCCACGTTTTTGTGAATTTTCAGTTTATTGTTATTATTTCTTTAAATATTCGAGAAAAATTATGCAAACACATAATTGATCAGAAAATAACCTTAAATACTTCATTTTCAATCATCTATTTGTTTCTCGTTAAAATACTGAGTAAGATATTGAAAAGGGGAGAAGTTCTGTTTTTATTGCATATATAGGCGTTTCAGCCGGATTAGAACGGTTTTAAGTGTACATCTTCCATCGGTAATATAAACAGAAAATCAAGAACATTTTAGTTAATTTTAATGAAAACACATTGATTTTTATCATTTGTATTGGAAGCAACATCTTTATACATCTTTTCTAGGGTCTAAAAAATACGAAACGTCATTTTATGATTCGAAGTTAAAATCCTCAAATTTGGTATAATAATGACTTTTTTCACGTTTTTCATGTAGTTTGATATTACGTAAATATATTCATTTTTACCAGTATTTCGATACTATTTTATGTAGTATCACGATATGTGATATGACCTTCAAATCTCAGATTTTCGCATAATATTGCATTTTAAGCAATAAAATGCAAGTTTTCTTGCATTTTGTTTCGTACTAAAAATCATCGAATTCAGCAATATTTTGACGTTTATCATCCCCTTTTCCTTTATGTGATATAAACAAAATATCATCGAATTAGGCAATATTTTGCTGTTTTTCCACGTTTTTGTGAATTTTCAGTTTATTGCTATTAATTCATTAAATATACGATAAAAATGATGCAAACACATAATTGATCAAAAAATAACCTTATATTACTTCATTTTCAATCAACTATTTGTTTCTCGTTAAAATGCTGAGTAAGATATTGAAAAGGGGAGAAGTTCTGTTTTTATTGCATATATAGACGTTTCAGCCGGATTAGAACGGTTTTACGTGTACATCTTCCATCGGTAATATAAACCGAAAATCAGGAACATTTTAGTTAATGCTAATGAAAACACATTGATTTTTATCATTTGTATTTGAAACAACATTGTCATATGTCTTTTCTTGGATCTAAATAATACGAAACCTCGCTCTATAATTTGAAGTTAAAATCCTCAAATATGGTAATATAGTGACTTTTTTCACATTATTCATATAGTGTGATTATACGTATATATATTCGTTTTTACCAATATTTCGATACTACCTCATGTTTTCTCACGATGTGTGATTTGGCCTTTAAATCTCAGAATTTCGCAAATTTTGCATTTTTAACCAAGTTTTTTTGCATTTTGTTTTGTACTAAATATCATCGAATTTAGCAATATTTTGACCTTTATCATCCCCTATTCCTTTATGTGATTTGAACAAAATATCATCGAATTAGGCAATATTTTGCCGTTTTTCCACGTTTTTGTGAATTTTCATTTTATTGTATTATTTCTTTATATATTCGAGAAAAATTTTGCAAACACATAATTGATCAGAAAATAACCTTAAATACTTAATTTTCAATTATCTATTTGTTTCTCGTTAAAATACTGAGTATTGAAAAGAGGAGAAGTTCTGTTTTTATTGCATATATAGACGTTTCAGCCGGATTAGAACGGTTTTAAGTGTACATCTTCCATCGGTAATATAAACCGAAAATCAGGAACATTTTTAATTAGTTTTAATGAAAACACATTGATTTTTATCATTTGTATTGGAAGCAGCATCTTTATACGTCTTTTATAGGGTCTAAAAAATACGAAACGTCGCTTTATGATTCAAAGTTAAAATCCTCAAATTTGGTATAATAATGAATTTTTTCACGTTTTTCATGTAGTTTGATATTACGTAAATATATTCATTTTTACCAGTATTTCGATACTATTTTATGTAGTATCACGATATGTGATATGTCCATCAAATCTCAGATTTTCGCCTAATATTGCATTTTAAGCAATAAAATGCAAGTTTTCTTGCATTTTGTTTCGTACTAAAAATCATCGAATTCAGCAATATTTTGACGTTTATCATCCCCTTTTCCTTTATGTGATATAAACAAAATATCATCGAATTAGGCAATATTTTGCTGTTTTTCCACGTTTTTGTGAATTTTCAGTTTATTGCTATTAATTCATTAAATATACGATAAAAATGATGCAAACACATAATTGATTAAAAATTAACCTTAAACACTTCATTTTCAATCAACTATTTGTTTCGCGTTAAAATACTGAGTAAGATATTGGAAAAAGGAGAAGTTCTGTTTTTATTGCATATATCGACGTTTCAGCCGGATTAGAGCGGTTTTACGTGTACATCTTCCATCGGTAATATAAACGGAAAATCAGGAACATTTTAGTTAATTCTAATGAAAACACATTGATTTTTATCATTTGTATTTGAAACAACATTGTCATATGTCTTTTCTTGGATCTAAATAATCGCTCTATAATTTGAAGTTAAAATCCTCATATATTGTAATATAGTGACTTTTTTCACGTTATTCATGTAGTGTGATTATCCGTATATATATTCGTTTTTACCAATATTTCGATACTACTTCATGTTTTCTCACGATATGTGATTTGGCCTTTAAATCTCAGAATTTCGCAAATTTTGCATATTTAACCAAGTTTTCTTGCATTTTGTTTTGTACTAAATATCATCGAATTTAGCAATATTTTGACCTTTATCATCACCTTTTCCTTTTTGTGATTTAAACAAAATATCATCGAATTAGGCAATATTTTGCCGTTTTTCCACGTTTTTGTGAATTATCATTTTATTTTTATTATTTCTTTAAATATTCGAGAAAAACTATGCAAACACATAATTGATCAGAAAATAACCTTAAATGCTTCATTTTCAATCATCTTTTTGTTTCTCGTTAAAATACTGAGTAAGATATTGAAAAGGGGAGAAGTTCTGTTTTTATTGCATATATAGGCGTTTCAGCCGGATTAGAACGGTTTTACGTGTACATCTTCCATCGGTAATATAAACCGAAAATCAGGAACATTTTAGTTAATTTTAATGAAAACACATTGATTTTTATCATTTGTATTGGAAGCAACATCTTTATACATCTTTTCTAGGGTCTAAAAAATACGAAACGTCATTTTATGATTCGAAGTTAAAATCCTCAAATTTGGTATAATAATGACTTTTTTCACGTTTTTCATGTAGTTTGATATTACGTAAATATATTCATTTTTACCAGTATTTCGATACTATTTTATGTAGTATCACGATATGTGATATGACCTTCAAATCTCAGATTTTCGCATAATATTGCATTTTAAGCAATAAAATGCAAGTTTTCTTGCATTTTGTTTCGTACTAAAAATCATCGAATTCAGCAATATTTTGACGTTTATCATCCCCTTTTCCTTTATGTGATATAAACAAAATATCATCGAATTAGGCAATATTTTGCTGTTTTTCCACGTTTTTGTGAATTTTCAGTTTATTGCTATTAATTCATTAAATATACGATAAAAATGATGCAAACACATAATTGATTAAAAAATAACCTTATATTACTTCATTTTCAATCAACTATTTGTTTCTCGTTAAAATGCTGAGTAAGATATTGAAAAGGGGAGAAGTTCTGTTTTTATTGCATATATAGACGTTTCAGCCGGATTAGAACGGTTTTACGTGTACATCTTCCATCGGTAATATAAACCGAAAATCAGGAACATTTTAGTTAATTTTAATGAAAACACATTTATTTTTATCATTTGTATTAGAAGCAACATCTTTATACGTCTTTTCTAGGGTCTAAAAAATACGAAACGTCGCTTTATGATGCGAAGTTAAAATCCTCAAATTTGGTATAATAATGACTTTTTTCACGTATTTCATGTAGTTTGATATTACGTAAATATATTCATTTTTACCAGTATTTCGATACTATTTTATGTAGTATCACGATATGTGATATGACCTTCAAATCTCAGATTTTCGCATAATATTGCATTTTAAGCAATAAAATGCAAGTTTTCTTGCATTTTGTTTCGTACTAAAAATCATCGAATTCAGCAATATTTTGACGTTTATCATCCCCTTTTCCTTTAAGTGATATAAACAAAATATCATCGAATTAGGCAATATTTTGCTGTTTTTCCACGTTTTTGTGAATTTTCAGTTTATTGCTATTAATTCATTAAATATATGATAAAAATTATTCAAACACATAATTGATTAAAAATTAACCGTAAACACTTCATTTTCAATCAACTATTTGTTTCTCGTTAAAATACTGAGTAAGATATTGGAAAGAGGAGAAGTTCTGTTTTTATTGCATATATCGACGTTTCAGCCGGATTAGAGCGGTTGTACGTGTACATCTTCCATCGGTAATATAAACGGAAAATCAGGTACATTTTAGTTAATTCTAATGAAAACACATTGATTTTTATCATTTGTATTTGAAACAACATTGTCATATGTCTTTTCTTGGATCTAAATAATACGAAACCTTTGCTTTATGATTTGAAGTTAAAATCCTCAAATTTGGTAATATAGTGATTTTTTTCACGTTATTCATGTAGTGTGATTTTACATATATATATTCGTTTTTACCAATATTTCGATACTACTTCATGTTTTCTCACGATATGTGATTTGGCCTTTAAATCTCAGAATTTCGCAAATTTTGCATATTTAACCAAGTTTTCTTGAATTTTGTTTTGTACTAAATATCATCGAATTTAGCAATATTTTGACCTTTATCATCACCTTTTCCTTTATGTGATTTAAACAAAATATCATCGAATTAGGCAATATTTTGCCGTTTTTCCACGTTTTTGTGAATTTTCAGTTTATTGGTATTATTTCTTTAAATATTCGAGAAAAATTATGCAAATACATAATTGATCAGAAAATAACCTTAAATACTTCATTTTCAATCATCTATTTGTTTCTCGGTAAAATACTGAGTAAGATATTGAAAAGGGGAGAAGTTCTGTTTTTATTGCATATATAGGCGTCGTTTCAGCCGGATTAGAGCGGTTTTACGTGTACATCTTCCATCGGTAATATAAACGGAAAATCAGGAACATTTTAGTTAATTCTAATGAAAACACATTGATTTTTATCATTTGTATTTGAAACAACATTGTCATATGTCTTTTCTTGGATCTAAATAATCGCTCTATAATTTGAAGTTAAAATCCTCATATATTGTAATATAGTGACTTTTTTTCACGTTATTCATGTAGTGTGATTATCCGTATATATTTCCTTTTTACCAATATTTCGATACTACTTCATGTTTTCTCACAAATATGTGATTTGGCCTTTAAATCTCAGAATTTCGCAAATTTTGCATATTTAACCAAGTTTTCTTGCATTTTGTTTTGTACTAAATATCATCGAATTTAGCAATATTTTGACCTTTATCATCACCTTTTCCTTTTTATGATTTAAACAAAATATCATCGAATTAGGCAATATTTTGCCGTTTTTCCACGTTTTTGTGAATTTTCATTTTATTGTTATTATTTCTTTAAATTTTCGAGAAAAATTATGCAAACACATAATTGATCAGAAAATAACCTTAAATACTTCATTTTCAATCATCTATTTGTTTCTCGTTAAAATACTGAGTAAGATATTGAAAAGGGGAGAAGTTCTGTTTTTATTGCATATATAGGCGTTTCAGCCGGAATAGAACGGTTTTACGTGTACATCTTGCATCGGTAATATAAACCGAAAATCAGGAACATTTTAGTTAATTTTAATGAAACCACATTGATTTTTATCATTTGTATTGGAAGCAACATCTTTATACGTCTTTTCTAGGGTCTAAAAAATACGAAACGTCGTTTTATGATTCGAAGTTAAAATCCTCAAATTTGGTATATTAATGACTTTTTTCACGTTTTTCATGTAGTTTGATATTACGTAAATATATTCATTTTTACCAGTATTTCGATACTATTTTATGTAGTATCACGATATGTGATATGACCTTCAAATCTCAGATTTTCGCATAATATTGCATTTTAAGCAATAAAATGCAAGTTTTCTTGCATTTTGTTTCGTACTAAAAATCATCGAATTCAGCAATATTTTGACGTTTATCATCCCTTTTTCCTTTATGTGATATAAACAAAATATCATCGAATTAGGCAATATTTTGCTGTTTTTCCACGTTTTTGTGAATTTTCAGTTTATTGCTATTAATTCATTAAATATACGATAAAAATGATGCAAACACATAATTGATCAGAAAATAACCTTATATTACTTCGTTTTCAATCAACTATTTGTTTCTCGTTAAAATGCTGAGTAAGATATTGAAAAGGGGAGAAGTTCTGTTTTTATTGCATATATAGACGTTTCAGCCGGATTAGAACGGTTTTACGTGTACATCTTTAATCGGTAATATAAACCGAAAATCAGGATCATTTTAGTTAATTTTAATGAAAACACATTGATTTTTATCATTTGTATTGGAAGCAACATCTTTATACGTCTTTTATAAGGTCTAAAAAATATGAAACGTCGCTTTATGATTCGAAGTTAAAATCCTCAAATTTGGTATAATAATGACTTTTTTCACGTTTTTCATGTAGTTTGATATTACGTAAATATATTCATTTTTACCAGTATTTCGATACTATTTTATGTAGTATCACGATATGTGATATGTCCTTCAAATCTCAGATTTTCGCATAATATTGCATTTTAAGCAATAAAAGGCAAGTTTTCTTGCATTTTGTTTCGTACTAAAAATCATCGAATTCAGCAATATTTTGACGTTTATCATCCCCTTTTCCTTTAAGTGATATAAACAAAATATCATCGAATTAGGCAATATTTTGCTGTTTTTCCACGTTTTTGTGAATTTTTAGTTTATTGCTATTAATTCATTAAATATACGATAAAAATGATTCAAACACATAATTGATTAAAAATTAACCGTAAACACTTCATTTTCAATCAACTATTTGTTTCTCGTTAAAATACTGAGTAAGATATTGGAAAGAGGAGAAGTTCTGTTTTTATTGCATATATCGACGTTTCAGCCGGATTAGAGCGGTTTTACGTGTACATCTTCCATCGGTAATATAAACGGAAAATCAGGAACATTTTAGTTAATTCTAATGAAAACACATTGATTTTTATCATTTGTATTTGAAACAACATTGTCATATGTCTTTTTTTGGATCTAAATAATCGCTCTATAATTTGAAGTTAAAATCCTCATATATTGTAATATAGTGACTTTTTTCACGTTATTCATGTAGTGTGATTATCCGTATATATATTCGTTTTTACCAATATTTCGATACTACTTCATGTTTTCTCACGATATGTGATTTGGCTTTTAAATCTCAGAATTTCGCAAATTTTGCATATTTAACCAAGTTTTCTTGCATTTTGTTTTGAACTAAATATCATCGAATTTAGCAATATTTTGGCCTTTATCATCCCCTATTCCTTTATGTGATATGAACAAAATATCATCGAATTAGGCAATATTTTGCCGTTTTTCCACGTTTTTGTGAATTTTCATTTTATTGTTATTATTTCTTTATATATTCGAGAAAAATTATGCAAACACATAATTGATCAGAAAATAACCTTAAATACTTAATTTTCTATTATCTATTTGTTTCTCGTTAAAATACTGAGCATTGAAAAGAGGAGAAGTTCTGTTTTTATTGCATATATAGACGTTTCAGCCGGATTAGAACGGTTTTAAGTGTACATCTTCCATCGGTAATATAAACCGAAAATCAGGAACATTTTTAGTTAGTTTTAATGAAAACACATTGATTTTTATCATTTGTATTGGAAGCAACATCTGTATACGTCTTTTATAGGGTCTAAAAAATACGAAACGTCGCTTTATGATTCGAAGTTAAAATCCTCAAATTTGGTATAATAATGACTTTTTTCACGTTTTTCATGTAGTTTGATATTACGTAAATATATTCATTTTTACCAGTATTTCGATACTATTTTATGTAGTATCACGATATGTGATATGTCCTTCAAATCTCAGATTTTCGCATAATATTGCTTTTTAAGCAATAAAATGCAAGTTTTCTTGCATTTTGTTTCGTACTAAAAATCATCGAATTCAGCAATATTTTGACGTTTATCATCCCCTTTTCCTTTATGTGATATAAACAAAATATCATCGAATTAGGCAATATTTTGCTGTTTTTTCCACGTTTTTGTGAATTTTCAGTTTATTGCTATTAATTCATTAAATATACGATAAAAATGATTCAAACACATAATTGATTAAAAATTAACCTTAAACACTTAATTTTCAATCAACTATTTGTTTCTCGTTAAAATACTGAGTAAGATATTGGAAAGAGGAGAAGTTCTGTTTTTATTGCATATATCGACGTTTCAGCCGGATTAGAGCGGTTTTACGTGTACATCTTCCATCGGTAATATAAACGGAAAATCAGGAACATTTTAGTTAATTCTAATGAAAACACATTGATTTTTATCATTTGTATTTGAAACAACATTGTCATATGTCTTTTCTTGGATCTAAATAATCGCTCTATAATTTGAAGTTAAAATCCTCATATATTGTAATATAGTGACTTTTTTCACGTTATTCATGTAGTGTGATTATCCGTATATATATTCGTTTTTACCAATATTTCGATACTACTTCATGTTTTCTCACGATATGTGATTTGGACTTTAAATCTCAGAATTTCGCAAATTTTGCATATTTAACCAAGTTTTCTTGCATTTTGTTTTGTACTAAATATCATCGAATTTAGCAATATTTTGACCTTTATCATCACCTTTTCCTTTTTATGATTTAAACAAAATATCATCGAATTAGGCAATATTTTGCCGTTTTTCCACGTTTTTGTGAATTTTCATTTTATTGTTATTATTTCTTTAAATATTCGAGAAAAATTATGCAAACACATAATTGATCAGAAAATAACCTTAAATACTTCATTTTCAATCATCTATTTGTTTCTCGTTAAAATACTGAGTAAGATATTGAAAAGGGGAGAAGTTCTGTTTTTATTGCATATATAGGCGTTTCAGCCGGATTAGAACGGTTTTACGTGTACATCTTCCATCGGTAATATAAACCGAAAATCAGGAACATTTTAGTTAATTTTAATGAAACCACATTGATTTTTATCATTTGTATTGGAAGCAACATCTTTATACGTCTTTTCTAGGGTCTAAAAAATACGAAACGTCGTTTTATGATTCGAAGGTAAAATCCTCAAATTTGGTATAATAATGACTTTTTCACGTTTTTCATGTAGTTTGATATTACGGAAATATATTCATTTTTACCAGTATTTCGATACTATTTTATGTAGTATCACGATATGTGATATGACCTTCAAATCTCAGATTTTCGCATAATATTGCTTTTTAAGCAATAAAATGCAAGTTTTCTTGCATTTTGTTTCGTACTAAAAATCATCGAATTCAGCAATATTTTGACGTTTATCATCCCCTTTTCCTTTATGTGATATAAACAAAATATCATCGAATTAGGCAATATTTTGCTGTTTTTCCACGTTTTTGTGAATTTTCAGTTTATTGCTATTAATTCATTAAATATACGATAAAAATGATGCAAACACATAATTGATCAGAAAATAACCTAATATTACTACGTTTTCAATCAACTATTTGTTTCTCGTTAAAATGCTGAGTAAGAGATTGAAAAGGGGAGAAGTTCTGTTTTTATTGCATATATAGACGTTGCAGCCGGATTAGAACGGTTTTACGTGTACATCTTTAATCGGTAATATAAACCGAAAATCAGGAACATTTTAGTTAATTTTAATGAAAACACATTTATTTTTATCATTTGTATTAGAAGCAACATCTTTATACGTTTTTTCTAGGGTCTAAAAAATACGAAACGTCGCTTTATGATTCGAAGTTAAAATCCTCAAATTTGGTATAATAATGACTTTTTTCACGTTTTTCATGTAGTTTGATATTACGTAAATATATTCATTTTTACCAGTATTTCGATACTATTTTATGTAGTATCACGATATGTGATATGACCTTCAAATCTCAGATTTTCGCATAATATTGCTTTTTAAGCAATAAAATGCAAGTTTTCTTGCATTTTGTTTCGTACTAAAAATCATCGAATTCAGCAATATTTTGACGTTTATCATCCCCTTTTCCTTTATGTGATATAAACAAAATATCATCGAATTAGGCAATATTTTGCTGTTTTTCCACGTTTTTGTGAATTTTCAGTTTATTGCTATTAATTCATTAAATATACGATAAAAATGATGCAAACACATAATTGATTAAAAATTAACCTTAAACACTTCATTTTCAATCAACTATTTGTTTCTCGTTAAAATACTGAGTAAGATATTGGAAAGAGGAGAAGTTCTGATTTTATTGCATATATCGACGTTTCAGCCGGATTAGAGCGGTTTTACGTGTACATCTTCCATCGGTAATTTAAACGGAAAATCAGGAACATTTTAGTTAATTCTAATGAAAACACATTGATTTTTATCATTTGTATTTGAAACAACATTGTCATATGTCTTTTCTTGGATCTAAATAATCGCTCTATAATTTGAAGTTAAAATCCTCATATATTGTAATATAGTGACTTTTTTCACGTTATTCATGTAGTGTGATTATCCGTATATATATTCGTTTTACCAATATCTCGATACTACTTCATGTTTTCTCACGATATGTGATTTGGCCTTTAAATCTCAGAATTTCGCAAATTTTGCATACTTAACTAAGTTTTCTTGCATTTTGTTTTGTACTAAATATCATCGAATTTAGCAATATTTTGACCTTTATCATCACCTTTTCCTTTTTATGATTTAAACAAAATATCATCGAATTAGGCAATATTTTGCCGTTTTTCCACGTTTTTGTGAATTTTCATTTTATTGTTATTATTTCTTTAAATATTCGAGAAAAATTATGTAAACACATAATTGATCAGAAAATAACCTTAAATACTTCATTTTCAATCATCTATTTGTTTCTCGTTAAAATACTGAGTAAGATATTGAAAAGGGGAGAAGTTCTGTTTTTATTGCATATATAGGCGTTTCAGCCGGATTAGAACGGTTTTACGTGTACATCTTCCATCGGTAATATAAACCGAAAATCAGGAACATTTTAGTTAATTTTAATGAAACCACATTGATTTTTATCATTTGTATTGGAAGCAACATCTTTATACGTATTTTCTAGGGTCTAAAAAATACGAAACGTCGTTTTATGATTCGAAGTTAAAATCCTCAAATTTGGTATAATAATGACTTTTTTCACGTTTTTCATGTAGTTTGATATTACGTAAATATATTCATTTTTACCAGTATTTCGATACTATTTTATGTAGTATCACGATATGTGATATGACCTTCAAATCTCAGATTTTCGCATAATATTGCATTTTAAGCAATAAAATGCAAGTTTTCTTGCATTTTGTTTCGTACTAAAAATCATCGAATTCAGCAATATTTTGACGTTTATCATCCCTTTTTCCTTTATGTGATATAAACAAAATATCATCGAATTAGGCAATATTTTGCTGTTTTTCCACGTTTTTGTGAATTTTCAGTTTATTGCTATTAATTCATTAAATATACGATAAAAATGATGCAAACACATAATTGATCAGAAAATAACCTTATATTACTTCGTTTTCAATCAACTATTTGTTTCTCGTTAAAATGCTGAGTAAGATATTGAAAAGGGGAGAAGTTCTGTTTTTATTGCATATATAGACGTTTCAGCCGGAATAAAACGGTTTTACGTGTACATCTTTAATCGGTAATATAAACCGAAAATCAGGAACATTTTAGTTAATTTTAATGAAAACACATTTATTTTTATCATTTGTATTAGAAGCAACATCTTTATACGTCTTTTCTATGGTCTAAAAAATACGAAACGTCGCTTTATGATTCGAAGTTAAAATCCTCAAATTTGGTATAATAATGACTTTTTTCACGTTTTTCATGTAGTTTGATATTACGTAAATATATTCATTTTTACCAGTATTTCGATACTATTTTATGTAGTATCACGATATGTGATATGACCTTCAAATCTCAGATTTTCGCATAATATTGCTTTTTAAGCAATAAAATGCAAGTTTTCTTGCATTTTGTTTCGTACTAAAAATCATCGAATTCAGCAATATTTTGACCTTTATCATCTCCTTTTCTTTTATGTGATTTAAAGAAAATATCATCGAATTAGGCAATATTTATCCGTTTTTCCACGTTTTTGTGAATTTTCAGTTTATTGTTATTATTTCATTAAATATTCGAGAAAAATTATGCAAACACATAATTGATCAGAAAATAACCTTATATTACTTCGTTTTCAATCAACTATGTGTTTCTCGTTAAATACTGAGTAAGATATTGAAAAGGGGAGAATTTCTGTTTTTATTGCATATATAGACGTTTCAGCCGGATTAGAAAGGTTTTACGTGTACATCTTCCATCGGTAATATAAACCGAAAATCAGGAACATTTTAGTTAATTTTAATGAAAACACATTTATTTTTATCATTTGTATTGGAAGCAACATCTTTATACGTCTTTTCTAGGGTCTAAAAAATACGAAACGTCGTTTTATGATTCGAAGTTAAAATCCTCAAATTTGGTATAATAATGATTTTTTTCACGTTTTTCATGTAGTTTGATATTACGTAAATATATTCATTTTTACCAGTATTTCGATACTATTTTATATAGTATCGCGATATGTGATATGTCCTTCAAATCTCAGATTCTCGCATAATATTGCATTTTAAGCAATACAATGCAAGTTTTCTTGCATTTTGTTTCGTACTAAAAATCATCGAATTCAGCAATATTTTGACGTCTTTTATGTAGTCTTTTATGTACGATACTATTTTATGTAGTATCACGATATGTGATATGACCTTCAAATCTCAGATTTTCGCATAATATTGCTTTTTAAGCAATAAAATGCAAGTTTTCTTGCATTTTGTTTCGTACTAAAAATCATCGAATTCAGCAATATTTTGACCTTTATCATCCCCTTTTCCTTTATGTGATATAAACAAAATATCATCGAATTAGGCAATATTTTGCTGTTTTTCCACGTTTTTGTGAGTTTTCAGTTTATTGCTATTAATTCATTAAATATACGATAAAAATGATGCAAACACATAATTGATTAAAAATTAACCTTAAACACTTCATTTTCAATCAACTATTTGTTTCTCGTTAAAATACTGAGTAAGATATTGGAAAGAGGAGAAGTTCTGTTTTTATTGCATATATCGACGTTTCAGCCGGATTAGAGCGGTTTTACGTGTACATCTTCCATCGGTAATATAAACGGAAAATCAGGAACATTTTAGTTAATTCTAATGAAAACACATTGATTTTTATCATTTGTATTTGAAACAACATTGTCATATGTCTTTTCTTGGATCTAAATAATCGCTCTATAATTTGAAGTTAAAATCCTCATATATTGTAATATAGTGACTTTTTTCACGTTATTCATGTAGTGTGATTATCCGTATATATATTCGTTTTTACCAATATTTCGATACTACTTCATGTTTTCTCACGATATGTGATTTGGCCTTTAAATCTCAGAATTTCGCAAATTTTGCATATTTAACCAAGTTTTCTTGCATTTTGTTTTGTACTAAATATCATCGAATTTAGCAATATTTTGACCTTTATCATCACCTTTTCCTTTTTATGATTTAAACAAAATATCATCGAATTAGGCAATATTTTGCCGTTTTTCCACGTTTTTGTGAATTTTCATTTTATTGTTATTATTTCTTTAAATATTCGAGAAAAATTATGCAAACACATAATTGATCAGAAAATAACCTTAAATACTTCATTTTCAATCATCTATTTGTTTCTCGTTAAAATACTGAGTAAGATATTGAAAAGGGGAGAAGTTCTGTTTTTATTGCATATATAGGCGTTTCAGCCGGATTAGAACGGTTTTACGTGTACATCTTCCATCGGTAATATAAACCGAAAATCAGGAACATTTTAGTTAATTTTACTGAAACCACATTGATTTTTATCATTTGTATTGGAAGCAACATCTTTATACGTCTTTTCTAGGGTCTAAAAAATACGAAACGTCGTTTTATGATTCGAAGGTAAAATCCTCAAATTTGGTATAATAATGACTTTTTCACGTTTTTCATGTAGTTTGATATTACGGAAATATATTCATTTTTACCAGTATTTCGATACTATTTTATGTCGTATCACGATATGTGATATGACCTTCAAATCTCAGATTTTCGCATAATATTGCTTTTTAAGCAATAAAATGCAAGTTTTCTTGCATTTTGTTTCGTACTAAAAATCATCGAATTCAGCAATATTTTGACGTTTATCATCCCCTTTTCCTTTATGTGATATAAACAAAATATCATTGAATTAGGCAATATTTTGCTGTTTTTCCACGTTTTTGTGAATTTTCAGTTTATTGCTATTAATTCATTAAATATACGATAAAAATGATGCAAACACATAATTGATCAGAAAATAACCTAATATTACTTCGTTTTCAATCAACTATTTGTTTCTCGTTAAAATGCTGAGTAAGAGATTGAAAAGGGGAGAAGTTCTGTTTTTATTGCATATATAGACGTTGCAGCCGGATTAGAACGGTTTTACGTGTACATCTTTAATCGGTAATATAAACCGAAAATCAGGAACATTTTAGTTAATTTTAATGAAAACACATTGATTTTTATCATTTGTATTAGAAGCAACATCTTTATACGTCTTTTCTAGGGTCTAAAAAATACGAAACGTCGCTTTATGATTCGAAGTTAAAATCCTCAAATTTGGTATAATAATGACTTTTTTCACGTTTTTCATGTAGTTTGATATTACGTAAATATATTCATTTTTACCAGTATTTCGATACTATTTTATGTAGTATCACGATATGTGATATGACCTTCAAATCTCAGATTTTCGCATAATATTGCTTTTTAAGGAATAAAATGCAAGTTTTCTTGCATTTTGTTTCGTTCTAAAAATCATCGAAATCAGCAATATTTTGACGTTTATCATCCCCTTTTCCTTTATGTGATATAAACAAAATATCATCGAATTAGGCAATATTTTGCTGTTTTTCCACGTTTTTGTGAATTTTCAGTTTATTGCTATTAATTCATTAAATATACGATAAAAATGATGCAAACACATAATTGATTAAAAATTAACCTTAAACACTTCATTTTCAATCAACTATTTGTTTCTCGTTAAAATACTGAGTAAGATATTGGAAAGAGGAGAAGTTCTGTTTTTATTGCATATATCGACGTTTCAGCCGGATTAGAGCGGTTTTACGTGTACATCTTCCATCGGTAATTTAAACGGAAAATCAGGAACATTTTAGTTAATTCTAATGAAAACACATTGATTTTTATCATTTGTATTTGAAACAACATTGTCATATGTCTTTTCTTGGATCTAAATAATCGCTCTATAATTTGAAGTTAAAATCCTCATATATTGTAATATAGTGACTTTTTTCACGTTATTCATGTAGTGTGATTATCCGTATATATATTCGTTTTTACCAATATTTCGATACTACTTCATGTTTTCTCACGATATGTGATTTGGCCTTTAAATCTCAGAATTTCGCAAATTTTGCATATTTAACCAAGTTTTCTTGCATTTTGTTTTGTACTAAATATCATCGAATTTAGCAATATTTTGACCTTTATCATCACCTTTTCCTTTTTATGATTTAAACAAAATATCATCGAATTAGGCAATATTTTGCCGTTTTTCCACGTTTTTGTGAATTTTCATTTTATTGTTATTATTTCTTTAAATATTCGAGAAAAATTATGTAAACACATAATTGATCAGAAAATAACCTTAAATACTTCATTTTCAATCATCTATTTGTTTCTCGTTAAAATACTGAGGCTGAAGAGAGTGTTGCAGAGGCTTAAGAGAGGGATGCAGAGGCTCACGAGAGTGATGCAGAGGCTCAAGAGAGGGATGCAGAGGCTCAAGAGAGGGATGAAGAGGCTCAAGAGAGTGATGCAGAGGCTCAAGAGAGTGATGCAGAGGCTCAAGAGAGTGATGCAGAGGCTCAAGAGAGGGATGTAGAGGCTGAAGAGAGTGATGCAGAGGCTCAAGAGAGGGATGCAGACGCTCAAGAGAGTGATTCAGAGGCTCAAGAGAGTGATGCAGAGGCCTCAAGAGAGGGATTCAGAGGCTTAAGAGTGTGATGCAGGGGCGGAAGATAGTGTTGAACAGGCTCAAGAGAGGGATTTAGAGGCACAAGAGAGTGATGCAGAGGCTCAAGAGAGTGATGCAGAAGCTCAAGAATGGGATGCAGAGGCTGAAGAGAGTGATGCAGAGGCGCAAGAGAGGGATGCAGAGGCTCAAGAGAGGGATGCAGAGGCTCGACAGAGGGATGCAGGGGCTAAAGAGAGTGATGCAGAGGCTCAAGAGGGGGATGCAGAGGCTCAAGAGAGGGATGCAGAGGCTCAAGAGAGGGATGCAGGGGCTCAAGAGAGGCATGCAGAGACTGAAGTGAGGGATGAAGAGGCACAAGAGAGGGATGCATAGGCTCAGGAGAGTGATGCAGAGACTCAAGAGAGGGATGCACAGGCTTAAGCGAGTGATGCAAAGGCTCAAGAGAGGGATGCAAAGGCTCATGAGAGGGATGCAGGAGTTAAAGAGAGAGATGCAGAGGCTCAAGAAAGGGATGCAGAGGCTTAAGAAAGTGATGCAGAGGCACAAAAGAGGGATGCAGATGCTTAGGAGGGTGATGCAGAGGCTCAGGAGAGTGATGCAGAGGATCAATAGAGGGATGCAGGGTCTCATAAGAGTGATAGAGTGGCTCAAGAGAGAGAGTCAGAGGATTACAAGAGTGTTGCAGAGGCTTAAGAGAGTGATGCAGAGGTTTACAAGAGTGATGCAGAGGCTTAAGAGAGTGGTGCAGAGGCTCAAGAGAGGGATGCAGAGGCTCAAGAGAGAGAGATGAATAGGCACAAGAGAGGGATGAAGAGGCCTAAGAGAGTGATGCAGAGGCTAAAGTGAATGATGCAGAGGACCAAGAGAAAGATGCAGAGGCACTTGAGAGTGATGCAGAGGCTTAAGAGAGTGATACAAAGGCTCACGAGAGGGATGTAGAGGCTCAAGAGAGTGATGCCGAGGCTCAAGAGAGGGATGCAGAGGCTTAAGAGAGGGATGCAGAGGCTTAAGAGAGTGATGCAGAGTTAAATAGAGTGATGCAGAGGCTCAAGAGAGTGATGCAGAGGCTCAAGAATGGGATGCAGAGGCTTAGGAGAGTGATGCAGCACTCTCTTCAGCCTCTGCATCATTCTCTTGAGCCTCTGCATCACTCTCTTGAGCCTCTGCATCCCTCTCTTGAGCTCCAGCATCCCTCTCATGAGCCTCTGCATCCCTCTCTTTAACTCCTGCATCCCTCTCATGAGCCTCTGCATCCCTCTATTCAGCCTTTGCATCACTCTCTTAAGCCTCTGCATCACTCTCTTCGGCCCCTGCATCCCTCTCTTGAGCCTCTCCATCACTCTCTTTATCCTCTGCATCCCTCTCATGAGCATCTGCATCACTCTCTTGGGCCCCTGCATCCCTCTCTTAGCCTCTCCATCACTTTCTTGAGCCTCTGCATCACCCTCTTAAGCCTCTTCGTCCCTATTTCGAGCCTCTGCATCACTTTCTTAAGCCTCTGCATCCCTTTCTTGAGCCTCTGCATCCCTCTCTTGAACTTTTGCATCCCTCTCATGAGCCTCTGCATCCCTCTCCTAAGCCATTGCATCAATCTCTTATGCCTATGCATCCCTCTATTGAGCCTCTGCATCCATCTCTTGAGCCCCTGCATCCCTCTCTTGAGCCTCTGAATCCTTCTCTTGAGCCTCTGCATCCCTCTCATAAGCCTCTGCATCACTCTCTTCAGCCTCTGCATTACTCTCTTGAGCTTCTGCACCACTCTTTTGAGCCTCTACATCCCTCTCTTGAGCCTCTGCATCACTCTCTTGAGCCTCTGCATCCCTCTCGTGAACTCCTGCATCCCTCACATGAGCCTCTGCATCCCTCTCCTGAGCCTTTGCATCACTCTCTTAAGCCTCTGCATCCCTCTGTTAAGCCTCTGCATCACTCTCTTCAGCCTCTGCATCACTCTCTTGAGCTTCTGCATCACTCTCTTGAGCCTCTACATCCCAATCATGAGCCTCTGCATCACTCTCGTAAGCCTCTGCATCACTCTATTGAGCCACTGCATAACTCTCTTGAGTCTCTGCATCACTCTCTTCAGCCTCTGTATCCCTCTCTTGAGCCTCTGCAACACTCTCTTCAGCCTCTGCATCACTCTCGTAAACCTCTGAATCACTCTCCTGAGCCTCTCCATCAATCTCTTTAGCCCCTGCATCCCTCTATTGAGCCTCTGCATCCCTCTCTTAAGCCCCTGCATCCCTCTCTTGAGCCTCTGCATCCCTCTATTAAGCCTCTGCATCACTCTCTTGAGCTTCTGCATCACTCTCTTGAGCCTCTACATCCCTCTCTTGAGCCTCTGCATCACTCTCGTAAGCCTCTGCATCACTCTCTTGAGGCTCTGCATCACTCTCTTGAGCCTCTGCATAACTCTCTTGAGTCTCTGCATCACTCTCTTGAGCCTCTGCATTCGTCTTTTGAGCCTCAGCAACACTCTCTTAAGCCTCTGCATCACTCTCTTAAGCCTCTGCATCCATCTCTTGAGCCATTGAATCCCTCTCTTTAGCCTCTGCATCACTCTCTTGAGCCT
Organism: Procambarus clarkii; assembly: GCF_040958095.1. Lineage (NCBI taxonomy): Eukaryota > Metazoa > Arthropoda > Malacostraca > Decapoda > Cambaridae > Procambarus > Procambarus clarkii. The sequence goes on along the minus strand of NC_091179.1, from coordinate 43,169,124 downwards.
CTGCATCACTCTCTTCATCCTCTTCATCCCTTTCTTGAGCCTCTGCATCACTCTCTTGAACTCCTGCATTCGTCTTTTGTGCCTCTGCAACACTCTCTTCAGCCTCTGCATCACTCTCTTAAGCCTCTGCATCCATCTCTTGAGTCTCTGCATCACTCTCTTGAGTCGCTGCATCACTCTCTTGAGCCTCTGCATCCCTCTCTTGAGCCTCTGCATCCCTCTCTTGAGCCTCTGCAACACTCTCTTCAGCCTCTGCATCACTCTCGTAAACGTCTGCATCCCTCTCTTGAGCCTCTGCATCCCTCTCTTGAGCCCCTGCATCCCTCTCTTGAGCCTCTGCATCACCCTCTTAAGCCTCTGCATCCCTCTTTTGAGCCTCTGCATCACTTTCTTAAGCCACTGCATCTCTTCCTTGAGCCTCTACGTCACTCGCTTAAGCCTCTGCATCCCTCTCTTGAGTCTCTGCATCCCTCTCTTAAGCCTCTGCATCACCCTCTTGAGCCTCTTCATCCCTCTCTTGAACTCCTGCATCTCTCTTGAGCCTTTGCATCCCTCTTTTGAGCCTCTGCATCTCTTTCTTGAGCCTCTGCATCTCTCTCTTGAAGTCCTGCATCCCTCTCATGAGCCTCTGCCTCCCTCTCTTCAGCCTTTGCATCACTCGCTTAATCCTCTGCATCCCTCTCTTGATCCTCTGCATCACTCTCAAGAGCCTCTGCATCCCTCGCTTGTGCCTATGCATCCCTCACTTGAGCCTCTGCATCCCTCTCTTGAGCCCCTGCATCCCTCTCTTGAGCCTCTGCATCCCTTTCTTGATCCTCTGCATCCCTCTCTTAAGCCTCTGCATCACTCTCTTAAGCCTCTGCATCACTCTCGTAAGCCTCTGAATCACTCTCTTGAGCCTCTGCATCCCTCCCTTGAGCCTCTGAATCCCTCTCTTGAGCCTCTAAATCACTCTCTTGAGCCTCTGCATCCCTCTCCTGAACTCCTGCATCCTTCTCATGAGCCTCTGCATCACTCTCTTGAGCCCTGCATCACTCTCTTAAGCCACTGCATCACTCTCTTAAGCCTCTGCATCACTCTCTTAAGCCTCTGCTTCCCTCTCTTGATCGTCTGCATCACTCTCTTAAGCCTCTGCATCACTCTCTTAAGCATCTGCATCATTCTCTTGAGACTCTGCATCACTCTCTTAGTCCTCTGCATCCCTCTCCTCATCCTCTCCATCACTTTCTTGAGCCTCTGCATCATTCTCTTGAGCCTCTGCATCCCTCTCTTAAGCCTCTACATCATTCACTTGAGCCTCTGCATCACTCTCTTTAGCGTCTGCATCACTCTCTTAACCCTCTGCATCACTCTCTTAAGCCTCTGCATCACTCTTGTAAGCCTCTGAATCACTCTCCTGAGCCTCTACATCCCTCTCTTAAGCCTCTGCATCACTCTCTTGAGCCTCTGCATCACTCTCTTAACCCTCTGCATCCCTCTCTTGAGCCTCTCCATCACTCTCTTTATCCTCTGCATCCCTGTCTTGAACATCTGCATCACTCTCTTGGGCCCCTGCATCCCTCTCTTAGCCTCTCCATCACTTTCCTGAGCCTCTGCATCACCCTCTTAAGCCTCTGCATCCCTATTTCGAGCCTCTGCATCACTTTCTAAAGCCTCTACATCCCTTTCTTGACCCTCTGCATCCCTCTCTTGAACTCCTGCATCCCTCCCATGAGCCTCTGCATCCCTCTACTGAGCCTTTGCATCAATCTCTTATGCCTCTGCATCCCTCTATTGAGCCTCTGCATCCCTCTCTTGAGCCCCTGCATCCCTCTCTTGAGCCTCTGAATCCCTCTCTTGAGCCTCTGCATCCCTCTCTTAAGCCTCTGCATCACTCTCTTCAGCCTCAAGAGAGGGAAGGATCAAGAGAGGGAATCAGAGGCTTGAGAGAGTGATGCAGAGGCTGAAGAGATTGATGCAGAGGCTCTAGAGAGTGATGCAGAGGCTTGAGAGAGGGATGCAGAGGCTTAAGAGAGGGATGCAGAGGTTCAAGAGAGGGATGCAGAGGTTCAGAAGAGTGATTCAGAGGCTTACGAGAGTGATGCAGAGGATCAAGAGAGTGATGCAGAGGCTCGAGAGAGTTATGCAGAGGCCTAAAGAGAGGGATTCAGAGGCTTAAGAGAGTGATGCTTAAGCTGAAGAGAGTGTTGCAGAGGCTCAAGAGAAGGATGAAGAGGCTGAAGAGAGTGATGCAGAGGCTCAAGCGAGGGATGCAGAAGCTCAAGAGAGTGATGCAGAGGCTTACGAAGGTGATGCAGAGCTTCAAGAGAGTGATGCAGAGGCTCAAGAGAGGGATGCAGGGGCTCAAGAGAGTGATGCAAAGGCTCAAGAGAGATTCAGAGGCTTAAGAGAGTGAGGCAGAGGCATAAGAGAGTGATGCATAGGCTCAAGAGAGGGATGCAGAGGCTCAAGAGAGGGATGCAGAGGCTCATGAGAGGGATGCAGGAGTTCAAGAGAGTGATGCAGAGGATCAAGAGAGTGATGCAGAGGCTCGAGAGAGTGATGCAGAGGATCAAGAGAGGGATTCAGAGGCTTAAGAGAGTGATGCGGAGGCCTCAAGAGAGTGATGAAGAGAGTGATGTGAGTGAGAGAGTGGGAGAGAGAGGCTGAAGAGAGTGATGTAGAGGCTTAAGTGAGTGATGCAGAGGCTTAAGAGAGGGATGCAGAGGCTCATTAGAAGGTTGCAGGGGCACTAGAGAGTGATAGAGAGGCTCAAGCGAGTGATTTAGAGGTTTACGAGAGTGATGCAGAGGCTTACGAGAGTGATGCAGAGGCTTACGAGAGTGATGCAGAGGCTTAAGAGAGTGGTGCAGAGGCTCAAGAAAGGGATGCAGAGGCTCAAGAGAGGGATGAACAGGCTCAGGAGAGGGATGCAGAGGATCAAGAGAGGGATGCAGAGGCTCAAGAGAGGTATGCAGAGGCTTAAGAGAGTGATGCAAAGGCTCTAGAGTGGGATGCAGAGGCTAGAGAGAATGATGCTGAGGCTAAAGAGAGTGATGCAGAGGTTTAATAGAAGGATGCAGAGGCTCAAGAGAGTGATGCAGAGGCTTAAGAGAGTGATGCAGAGGTTCATAAGAGTGATGCAGAGGCTCAAGAGAGTGATGCAGAGGCTCAAGAGAGTGATGCAGAGGCTAAAGAGATTGATGCAGAGGTTTAAGAGAAGGATGCAGAGGCTAAAGAGAGTGATGCAGAGGCATAAGAGAGTGATGCATAGGCTTAAAAGAGGGATGCAGAGGCTCAAGAGAGGGATGCAGAGGTCAAGAGAGGCATGTTGTTCACTACCCTTAGCGTGGTGTTCACTACCCTTGGCGTGGTCTTCACTACCCTTGGCGTGGTCTTCACTACCCTTAGCTTGGTGTTCACTACCATTGGCAAGGTGTTCACTAGCCTTGGCATAGTGTTCACTACCCTTGGGGTGGTGTTCACGACCCCTGGCGTGGTGTTCACTACCCTTGATGTGGTGTTCACTACCCTTGGCGTGGTGTTCACTACCCTTGGCGTGGTATTCACTGAACGTGGCGTGGTGTTCACTGAACTTGGCGTGATGTTCACTTCCCTTCACATGGTTTTCACTGCCCTTGGTGTGGTGTTCACTACCCTTGGCGTGGTGTTCACTACCCTTGGCGTAATGTTCACTACTCTTGGCGTGGTGTTCACTTCCCTTGGTGTGGTGTTCACTACCCATGACGTGGTGTTCAATACTCTTAGCGTAGTCTTCACTACCCTTCGTGTGGTGTTCACTACCCTTGGCGTGGTGTTCACTACCCCTAACGTGCTGTTCACTACCCTTAGCGTGGTGATCACTATCCTTGGCGTTGTGTTAACTACCCTTGTCGTGGTGTTCACTACTCTTTGCATGGTGTTCACTACCCTTGAATTGGTGTTCACTACCCTTAGCGTGGGGTTCATTACCCTTGGCGTGGTGTTTACTACCCTTAGCATGGTGTTCACTACCCTTGGCATGGTGTTCACTACCCTTCATTTGGTGTTTACTACCCTTGGCGGGGTGCTCACTATCCCTGACGAGGTGTTCACTACCCTTTGCATGGTGTTCACTACCCTTCATTTGGTGTTTACTACCCTTGGCGGGGTGCTCACTATCCCTGACGAGGTGTTCACTACCATTGGCATGGTGTTCACTACCATTAGCATAGTGTTCACTTCCCTTGGCATGGTGTTCACTACCCTTAGCATAGTTTTCACTAACCTTGACGTGGTGTTGGGTGGTGTTCACTATCCCTGACGAGGTGTTCACTACCCTTGGCATGGTGTTCACTACCCTTCATTTGGTGTTTACTACCCTTGGCGGGGTTCTCACTATCCCTGACGAGGTGTTCACTACCCTTAGCGTGGAGTTCACTACCCTTTGTGTATTGTTCACTACCCTTAGTGTGGTGTTCATTACCCTTGACATGGTGTTCACTATCCTTAGTGTGGTGTTCATTACCATTGGCGTGGTGTTCACTACCCTTCGCATGGTGTTCACTAACCTTGACGTGGTGTTCACTACCCTTTATGTGGTGTTCAGTACCCTTCGCGTGGTGTTCAGTACTCTTGGCGTGGTCTTCACTACCCATGGCATGGAATTCACTAACCTTGGCGTGGTGTTCACCACACTTGGCGTGGAGTTCACTACCCTTGGCGTGGTGTTCACTTCCCATTACATGGTGTACACTACCAATGACGTGCTGTTTACTACCCTTTGCGTGGTGTTCACTACCCTTGGCATCATGCTCACTACCCTTTGCATGTTCTTCACTACCCTTGGCTTGGTGTTCACTACCAATGGCTTGGTGTTCACTACCATTGGCATGGTGTTCACTACCCGTGGCATGGTGTTCACTACCCTTAGCGTGGTGTTCACTACCCTTGGCGTGGTCTTCACTACCCTTGGCGTGGTCTTCACTACCCTTAGCGTGGTCTTCACTACCATTGGCAAGGTGTTCACTACCCTTGGCATGGTGTTCACTACCCTTAGGGTGGTGTTCACGACCCATGACGTGGTGTTCACTACTATTAGCGTAGTCTTCACTACCCTTCGTGTGGTGTTCACTACCCTTGGCGTGGTGTTCACTACCCCTAACGTGCTGTTCACTACCCTTAGCGTGGTGATCACTCTCCTTGGCGTTGTGTTAACTACCCTTGGCGTGGTGTTCACTACCCTTTGCATGGTGTTCATTACCCTTGGAGTGGTGTTCACTACCCTTGGCATGTTGTTCATTTCCCTTTGCATGGTCTTCACTACCCTTGGCGTGGTGTTTACTAACCTTGGCATGGTGTTCACTACCCTTGGCATGGTGTTCACTACCCTTCATTTGGTGTTTACTACCCTTGGCGGGGTGCTCACTATCCCTGACGAGGTGTTCACTACCCTTGGCATGGTGTTCACTACCCTTAGCATAGTTTTCACCAACCTTGACGTGGTGTTCACTACCCTTTGTGTAGTGTTCACTACCCTTGGTGTAGTGTTCACTACCCTTGACGTGGTGTTCACTACCCTTAGTGTGGTGTTCATTACCCTTGGTGTGGTGTTCACTACCCTTCGCATGGTGTTCACTTCCCTTGACGTGGTGTTCACTACCCTTTATGTGGTGTTCAGTACCCTTCGCGTGGTGTTCAGTATCCTTAGCGTGGTGTTCACTACCCATTGCGTGGGGTTCACTACCTTTGGCAGGTTGTTCACTACCCTTGGCGTAGTGTTCCCTACCCTTAGCATGGTGTTCACTACCCATGGCGTAGAGTTCACTACCTTTGACGAGGTGTTCACTACCCTTGACGTGGTTTTCACTGAACTTGGCGTATTGTTCTCTGAACTTGGGGTGGTGTTCACTACCCTTGACCTAGTTTTCATTATCCTTGGTGTGGTGCTCACTACCTTTAGCGTAGTGTTCACTACCTTTAGCGTAGTGTTCACTACCCTTGGCTTAATGTTCACTACTCTTGGCGTGGTGTTAACTTCCCTTGGCTTGGTGTTCACTACCCATGACGTGGTGTTCACTTCCCATGACGTGGTGTTCACTACTCTTAGCGTGGTATTCACTACCCTTGGCGTCGTTTTCACTACCCTTGGCGTGGTGTTCACTACCCTTCGCATGGTGTTTACTACCCATAGCGTGGTGTTCACTACCCTTGACGTGGTGTTCACGACTCTTGGCGGGGTGTTCACTACCCTTAGTGTTACGCCACTAAGGGGTAGTGAACACCACGCAAAAGGTAGTGAAGACCACGCCAAGGGTAGTGAACATCACTCCAAAGGTAGTGAACATCAAGCCAAGGGTAATGAACATAACGCCAAGGGTAGTGAACACCACGCCAAGGGTAGTGAACGTGACGCCATAGGTAGTGAACACCATGCCATGGGTAGTGAACACCACGCCAAGGGTAGTGAACACCACGTCAAGGTTAGTGAAAACCATGCTAAGGGTAGTGAACACCATGCCAAGGGATGTGAACACTATGCCAAAGGTAGTGTACACTATGCCAAGGGTAGTGAACACCTCGCCGGGGGTAGTGAACACCACTCCAAGGGTAGTGAACACCATGCCTAGGGTAGTGAACACCATGCGATGGTAGTGAACACCAAGCAAAAGGTAGTGAACACCACGCTAAGGGTGGTGAATACCACGCCAGGGGTAGTGAACACCTCGCCTAGGATAGTGAAGACAACGCCAAGGGTAGTGAACATCACGCCAAGGGTAGTGAATATCTAGCCAATTGTATTGAACACCAAGCCAAAGGTAGTGAATACCACGCAAAGGGTAGTGAACATAACGCCAAGGATAATGAACACCACGCCAAAGGTAGTGAACACTACGCTATGAGTAGTGAACACCATACAATTGGTAGTGAACACCACGCCAAGGGTAGTGTACACCACGTCAAGGTTAGTGAAAACAATGCCATGGGTAGTGAACACCATGCCAAGGGATGTGAACACTATGCCAAGGGTAGTGAACGCCATGCCAAGGGTAGTGAACACCTCGCCAGGGGTAGGGAACACCACGTCAAGGGTAGTGAACACCAAATGAAGGGTAGTGAACACCATGCCAAGGGTAGTGAACACCACGCCCTGGTTAGTAAATACCAAGCCAAGGGAAGTGAACACCATGCAGAGGGAAGTGAACACCATGCCAAGGGTAGTGAACATCACGCCAATGGTAATGAACCCCACGCCAAGGGTAGTGAACACCACGTCAAGGGTAGTGAACACCATGCCCAGGGTAGTGAACACCACGCCAAGGGTAGTGAACACCACTCTAAGGGTAATGAACACCATTCCAAGGGTAGCAAACAACACGCCAAGGGTAGTGAACAAAATGCCTAGGTTAGTGATAACCACGCTAAGGGTAGTGAACACCACGCCACGGGTAGTGAACACCACACTAAGGGTAGTGAACACCACGCCAAGATTAGTGAACACCACGTCAAGGGTAGTGAACACCACGCCATGGGTAGTGAACACCATGCCAAGGGTAGTGAATACCACGCTAAGAGTAGTGAACACCACGTCATGGGTAGTGAACACCAAGCCAAGGGAAGTGAACACCACGCCAAGAGTAGTGAACATTACGCCAATGGTAGTGAACACTACGCTAAAGGTAGTGAGCACCACACCAAGGATAATGAAAACCATGTCAAGGGTAGGGAACACCACGCTAAGTTCGGTGAACACCACGCCACGTTCAGTGAATACCACGTCAAGGGTAGTGAACACCACGCCAAGCGCAGTGAACATGACGTTATGGGTAGTGAACACCATGCCATGGGTATTGAACACCACGTAAAGGGTAGTGAACACCACGTCAAGGTTAGTGGAAACCATGCTAAGTAAGGGTAGTGAACACCATGCCAAGGGAAGTGAACACTATGCCAAAGGTAGTGAACACTATGCCAAGGGTAGTGAACACCAAATGAAGGGTAGTGAACACAATGCCAAGGGTAATGAACACCACGCCAAGGTTAGTAAATACCAAGCCAAGGGTAGTGAACACCATGCAAAGGGAAGTGAACATCATGCCAAGGGAAGTGAACACCACACCAAGGGTAATGATCCCAACGCCAAGGGTAGTGAACACCACGTCAAGGGTAGTGAACAGCATGCAAAGGGTAGTGGACACCACACCAAGGGTAGTTAACACAACGCCAAGGGTAGTGATCACAACGCTAAGGGTGGTGAACACCACGCTAAGGGCAGTGAGCACCACACTAAGGGTAGTGAACATCACGTTAGGGGTAGTGAACACCACGCCAAGGGTAATGAACACCACACGAAGGGTAGTGAACACCACTGCTAGGAGTAGTGAGCACCACGTCATGGGTAGTGAACACCACACCAAGGGAAGTGAACACCACGCCAAGGGTAATGAACACCATGCCAAGGGTAGCGAACAACACGCATAAGGGTAGTGAACACAACGCCTAGGTTAGTGATCACCACGCTAAGGGTAGTGAACACCACGCCATGGGTAGTGAACACCAACCAAGGGTAGTGAACACCACGCCAAGAGTAGTGAACACCACGTCAAGGGTAGTGAACACCACGCGATGGGTAGTGAACACCATGCCAAGGGTAGTGCACACCACGCCAAGGGTAGTGAAAACCACGCCAAGGGTAGTGAACACCATGCCAAGGGTGGGGAACACCACGCCAGGGGTAGTGAACACCACGCAAAGGGTAGTGAGGACCACGCCAAGGGTAGTGAACATCACGCCAAGGGTAGTGTATATGAAGCCAATGGTAGTGAACACCAAGCCAAAGGTATTGAACACCACGCCAGGGGTAGTGAACATAACGCCAATGGTAGTGAACACCACGCCAGGGGTAGTGAACACGACGCCATGGGTAGTGAACACCATGCCATGGGTAGTGAACATCACGCCAAGGGCAGTGAACACCACATCAAGGTTAGTGAAAACCATGCAAAGGGTAGTGAACAAAATGCCAAGGGAAGTGAACTCTATGCCAAGGGTAGTGAACACCTCCTTGGGGGTAGTGAACACCACACCAAAGGTAGTGAACACCACACCAAAGGTAGTGAACACCAAATGAAGGATAGTGAACACCATGCCAAGGGTAGTGAGCACCATGCAAAGGGAAGTGAACACCATGCCAACGGAAGTGAACGCCACGCCAAGGGTAATGAACCCCACGCCTAAGGTAGTGAACACCACGTCAAGGGTAGTGAACACTATGAAAAGGGTAGTGAGCACTATGCCAAGGGTAGTGAACACTACGCCAAGGGTAGTGAACACCACGCCATGGGTAGAGAACACGATGCCAAGGGTAGTGAACACCAAACCGAGGGTAGTGAAAACCACGCCAAGGGTAGTGAACACCACACGAAGGGTAGTGAACACCACGCTAGGAGTAGTGAACACCACGTCATGGGTAGTGAACAGCACGCCAAGGGAAGTGAACACCACGTTAAAAGTTGTGAACACCACGCCAAAAGTAGTGAACATTACGCCAAGGTTAGTGAACACCACGCCAAAGGTAGTGAGCACTACACCAAGGGTAATGAAAACCATGTCAGGGGTAGTGAACACCACGCCAAGTTCAGTGAACACCACGTTACGTTCAGTGAATACCAGGCAAAGGGTTGTGATCACTCGCAATGGGTAGTGAACACCACGCCCAGGGTAGTGAACACCACGTGAAGGGTAGTGAACACCAAGCCAGGGGTCGTGAACACCACGCCAATGGTAGTGAACACCATGCCAAGGGTAGTGAACACCTCTCCAATGGTAATGAACACCACGTCAAGGGGAGTGAAGTCCACGACTAGGGTAGTGAACACCATGCCAATGGTAGTGAACACCAAGCTAAGGGTAGTAAACACCAAGCCAAGGGTAGTGAGCACAACGCAAAGGGAAGTGAACACCACGCCATGGGTAGTGAACACCATGCCATGGGAAGTGAACACCACGCCAAGGGTAGTGAACATTATGTCAAGAGTAGTGAACACCACGTTAAGGGTAGTGAACACCACGCCAAGTGTAATGAACCCCACGCCAAGGGTAGTGAAAACCACGCCAAGGGTAGTGAACATGACGTCAAGAGTAGTGTACACCACGTTAAGGGTAGTGAACACCACGCCAAGTGTAGTGAACACAACGCTAAGGGTAGTGGACACCTCAATAAGGGTAGTGAACACCACGCCAAGGGAAGTGAGTACCACACAAAGGTTAGTGAACACCACTTCAAGGGTAGTGAAAATCATGTCAAGGGTAGTGAACACCACGCTAAGGGTAGTGAACACCACGCCAACGGTAGTGAACACCACGCAAAGGGAAGTGAACACCACACCAATAGTAAGGAACACCATGCCAAGGGTAGTGAACACAACGCCATGGGTAGTGAACACCATGCTAAGGGTAGGGAACACCACGCCAAGGGTAGTGAACAACATGCAAAGGGTAGTGAACACAACGCTATTAGTAGTGAACACAACGCTAAGGCTAGTGAACACCACGCAAAAGACACTGAACACTACACCAACGGTAGTGAACACCACGTCAAAGGTAGTGAACACCATGCCAAGGGTAGTGAACACAACGCCAAGGATAATGAACACCACACCAAGGGTAGTGAACACCACGCCAAGGGTAGTGAACATAACGGCAAGGGTAGTGAACACAACGCCAAGGGTAGTGATCACCACGCTAAGGGTAGTGAACACCACGCCAAGGGTAGTGAACACCACAATAAGGAGAGGGAACACCACGCCAAGAGTAGTGAACACCACGTCATAGTTAGTGAACACCACGCCAAGGGTAGTGAACACCACGTCAAGGGTAGTGAAAACCACGCCAAGGGTAGTGAACACCACGTTAAGGGTAGTGAACACCACGCCAAAGGTAGTGAACACCATGAAAAGGGTAGTGAACACCACACCAAGGGTAGTGAACACCACGTCTAGGGTAGTGAACATCAAGCCAAGGGTAGTAAACACCAAGCCAAAGGTAGTGAACACCACGCCAAGGGTAGTGAACATAATGCCAAGGGTAATGAACACCACGCCAAGGGTAGTGAACATGACGCCATGGGCAGTGAACACCATTCCATGGGTAGTGAACACCACGCCAAGGTTAGTGAACACCACGTCAAGGTTAGTGAAAACCATGCTGAGGGTAGTGAACACCATACCAAGGGAAGTGAACACTATGCCAAGGGTAGTGAACTCTATGCCAAGTGTAGTGAACACCTCGCCGGGGGTAGTGAACACCACGCCAAGGGTAGTGAACACCAAATGAAGGGTAGTGAACACCATGCCAAGGGTAGTGAAACCACGCCAAGGTTAGTAAATACCAAGCTAAGGGTAGTGAACACCATGCAAAGGGAAGTTAACATCATGCCTAGGGGAGTGAACACCACGCGAAGGGTAGTGAACACCACACTAAGAGTAGTGAACACCACGTCATGGGTAGTGAACACCACACCAAGGGAAGTGAACACCACGCAAAGGGTAGTGAATACCACGTCAAGAGTAGGGAACACCACGCCAAGGATAGTGAACACCACGCCATGGGTAGTGAAAACCATGCTAAGGGAAGGGAACACCACGCCAAGGGTAGTGAACAACATGCAAAGGGTAGTGAACACCAAGCTATGGGTAGTGAACACCACGCTAAGGGTAGTGAACACCACGCAAAGGATACTGAACACTACACCAAGGGTAGTGAACACGACGTCAAGGGAGGTGAACACCACGCCAAGGGTAGTGAACATAAAGCCAAGGGTAATGAAAACAGTGCTAAGGATAGTGAACACCACACCAAAGGTAGTGAACACCACGCCAAGGCTAGTGAACACCGTGCCAAGGGTAGTGAACACCACGCCAAGGGTAGTGAACACAACGTTAAGGGTAGTGATCACCACGCTAAGGGTAGTGAACACCACGCAAAGGGAAGTGAACACCACAACAAGGGTAGTGAACACCACGCCAAGAGTAGTGAACACCACGTCATGGGTAGTGAACACCATGCCAAGGGTAGTGAACACCACGCCAAGGGTAGTGAACACAACGTTAAGGGTAGTGATCACCACGCTAAGGGTAGTGAACACCACGCAATGGGTAGTGAACTCCACGCAAAGGGTAGTGAACACCGCGCCAAGAGTAGTGAACACCACGTCATGGGTAGTGAACACCACGCCAAGGGTAGTGGACACCATGCCAAGGGTAGTGAACACCACGTCAAGGGTAGTGAAAACCACGCTAAGGGTAGTGAAAACCACGCCAAGGGTAGTGAACACCACACCAAGGGTAGTGAACACCACACCAAGGGTAGTGAACACCACGCTAAGAGTAGTGAACACCACGTCATGAGTAGTGAACACCACGTCAAGGGTAGTGAGCACCACACCAAGGGTAGTGAAAAACATGCTAAGGGTAGGGAACACCAGTGCTAAAGATAGTGAACACCACGTTAAGGATAGTGAACACCACGCCAAGTTCAGTGAACACCAAACCAAGGGTAGTGAACACAACGCCAAGGGCAGTGAACACCACGCCAAGTTCAGTGAACACCACGCAACGTTCAGTGAATGCCACGCCAAGGGTTGTGAACACAACACCAAGGGTAGTGAACACCACGCCAAGGGTAGTGAACAAAATGCCAAGGGAAATGAACACCACGCTAAGGGTATTGAACACCAAGCCAAGAGGAGTGAACACCACGCTAAGGGTAGTGAACACTATGCCAAGGGTAGTGAACACCATGATAAGGGTACTGAACACCACGCCCAGGGTAGTGAAAACCACGTGAAGGGTAGTGAACACCACTCCAGGGCTAGTGAACACCACGCCAAGGGTAGTGAACACCACGCCAAGGGTAGTGAACACCACGCTAAGGGTAGTGAACACCATGCCAAGGGTAGTTAACACCACGCCAAGGGTAGTGAACACCACTCTAAGGGTAGTGAACACCATGCCAAGGGTAGTGAACACCATGCCTAAGGTAGTGAACACCAAGCGAAGGGCAGTGAACACCAAGCCAAGGGTAGTGAACACTACGCCAAGGGTAGTGAACATGACGCCAAGGTTAGTGAACACCTCGCCAAGGGTAGTGAACACCAAGCCAAGGGTAGTGAACACTACGCCAAGGGTAGTGAACATGACGCCAAGGTTAGTGAACACCTCGCCAAGGGTAGTGAACACCACGCCCTGGGTAGTGAACACCACGCCCTGGGTAGTGAACACCATGCCATAGGTAGTGAACACCACGCCAAGGGCAGTGAATACCACGCCAAAGGTGGTGAACACCACGCCAAGGTTAGTGAAATCCACGCCAAGGGTAGTGATCTCTACGCCAAGGGCAGTGAACATGACGTCATGGGTAGTGAACACCACGTTATTTGTAGTGAACACCAAGCCAAGGGTAGTGAACACCACGTTAAGGGTAGTGAACACCACGCCAAGGGTAGTAAACATGACGGCAAGGAGAGTGAACACCACGCTAAGGATAGTGAACACCACGCCTAGTTCAGTGAACACCACGCCAAGGATAGTGAACACCACTCCAAGGATAGTGAACACCACGCCAAGTTCAGTGAACACCACGCTAAGGTTAGTGAACACCACGCCAAGGATCGTGAACACCACGCTAAGAATTGTGAACACCATGTTAAGGATAGTGAACACCACACAAGGATAGTGTACACCACGCCATGGATAGTGAACACCACACCAATGCTAGTGAACACCACGCCAAGGATAGTGAACACAACGCCAAAGATAGTGAACACTACGCTAAGGGTAGTGAACACCACGCCAAGGATAGTGAACACCACGACAATAATAGTGAACACCACGCCAAGGATAGTGAACACCACGCCTTGGATTGTAAACACCACGCCAAGGATAGTGAACACCACGCTAAGGATAGTGAACACCACGCCTAGTTCAGTGAACACCACGCCAAGGATAGTGAACAGCATTTTATGGATAGTGAACACCACGCCAAGTTCAGTGAACACCACGCCAAGGTTAGTGAACACCACGCCAAGGATAGTGAACACCACGCCAAGGATAGTGAACACCACGCCAATGATAGTGAACACCACGCCAAGGATAGTGAACACCACGCCAAGGATAGTGAACACCACGCCATGGATAGTGAACACCACACCAAGGGCAGTGAACACCACGCCAAGGATAGTGAACACCACGCCTAGGATAGTGAACACCACACAAGGATAGTGAACACCACACCAAGGGTAGTGAACACCACGCCAAGGATAGTGAATACCACGCCAAGGATAGTGAACACCACGCAAAGGATAGTGAACACCACGCAAAGGATAGTGAACACAACGCCAAGGATAGTGAACACCACGCCAAGGATAATAAACACCACGCAAAGGATAGTGAACACCACGCCAAGGATAGTGAACACCACGCCTAGTTCAGTGAACACCACGCCAAGGATAGTGAACACCACTCCAAGGATAGTGAACACCACGTTAAGGATAGTGAACACCACGCCAAGCTCTGTGAACACCAAACCAAGGGTAGTGAACACAACGCCAAGGGCAGTGAACACCACGCCAATATCAGTGAACACCACGCAACGTTCAGTGAATACCATGCAGAGGGTAGTGAACACCACACCAAGGGTAGTGAACACCAGGCCAAAGGTAGTGAACACCACGCTAAGGGTAGGGAGCACCACGTCAAAGGTAGTGAACACCACGCCAAGGGTAGTGAACACCACTCTAAGGGGAGTGAACACTATGCCAAGGGTAGTTAACACCATGATAAGGGTACTGAACACCACGCCCCGGGCAGTGAACTCCACGTGAAGGGTAGTGAACACCACTCCAAGGGTAGTGAACACCACGCAAAGGATAGTGAACACCACGCAAAGATTAGTGAACACCACGCTAAGGGAAGTGAACACCACGCCAAGTATAGCGAACACCACGCCATGGATAGTAAACACCACACCAAGGATAGTGAACACCACGCCTAGTTCAGTGAACACCACGCCAAGGATAGTTAACACCTCTCCAATGATAGTGAACACCACGCCAAGTTCAGTGAACACCACGGCTAGGTTAGTGAACACCACGACAAGGATCGTGAACACCACGCTAAGGATAGTGAACACCATGTTAAGGATAGTGAACACCACACAAGGATAGTGAACACCACGCCATGGATAGTGAACACCACACCAATGCTACTGAACACCACGCCAAGGATAGTGAACACCACGCCAAGGATAATGAACACTACGCTAAGGGTAGTAAACACCGCCCCAAGGTTAGTGAACACCACGCCAAGGATAGTGAACACCACTCCAAGGATAGTGAACACCACGCCAAGGATAGTGAACACCACGCCTTGGATAGTAAACACCACGCAAAGGATAGTGAACACCACGCTAAGGATAGTGAACACCACGCCTAGTTCAGTGAACACCACGCCTAGGATAGTGAACACCACTCCATGGATAGTGAACACCACGCCAAGTTCAGTGAACACCACGCCAAGTTCAGTGAACACCACGCCAAGGTTAGTGAACACCACGCCAAGGATAGTGAACACCACGCGAAGGATAATGAACACCACGCCAATGGATAGTGAACACCACGCCACGGATAGTGAACACCACACCAAGGGTAGTGAACATCACGCAAAGGATAGTGGACACCACGCCAAGGATAGTGAACACTACGCTAAGGATAGTGAACACCACGCCAAGGATAGTGAATACCACGCCAAGGATAGTGAACACCACGCAAAGGATAGTGAACACAACGCCAAGGATAGTGAACACCACGCCAAGGATAATAAACACCACGCAAAGGATAGTGAACACAACGCCAAGGATTGTGAGCACCACGCCTAGTTCAGTGAACACCACGCCCAGGATAGTGAACACCACTCCAAGGATAGTGAACACCCCGACAAGTTCAGTGAACACCACTCCAAGGATAGCGAACACCACGCTAAGGATATTGAACACCACGCCAAGGATAGTGAACACCACGCTAAGGACAGTGAACTCCACACAAACGATAGTGAACACCACGCGAAGGATAGTGAACACCACACCAAGGGTAGTGAACATCACGCCAAGGATAGTGAACACCACGCTAAGGACAGTGAACTCCACACAAACGATAGTGAACACCACGCGAAGGATAGTGAACACCACACCAAGGGTATTGAACATCACGCCAAGGATAGTGAACACCACACCAAAGGATAGTGAACTCCACACCAAGGATAGTGAACACCATGCCAAGGATAGCGAACACCACACCAAGGATAGTGAACACTACGCTAAGGATAGTGAACACCACACCAAGGGTAGTGAGCACCACGCTAAGGATAGTGAACACCACGCCAAGGATAGTGAACACTACGCTAAGGATAGTGAACACCACGCCAAGGATAGTGAACACTACGCTAAGGATAGTGAACACCACACCAAGGGTAGTGAGCACCACGCTAAGGATAGTGAACACCACGCCATGGATAGTGAACACTACGCTAAGGATAGTGAACAACACGCCAAGGGTAGTGAACACCATTTCAAGGATAGTGAACACTACGCCAAGGATAGTGAACATTATGCTAAGAATAGTGAACACCACACTTAGGATAGTGAACACCACACTAAGGATAGTGAACATAACACTAATGATAGTGAACACTACGCTAAGGATAGTGAACACCACGCCAAGGATAGTGAACACTACGCTAAGGATAGTGAACACCACGCCAAGGATAGTGAACATAACACTAAGGATAGTGAACACTATGCTAAGGATAGTGAACACCACGCCAAGGATAGTGAACACCACACCAAGGGTAGTGAACACCACGCTAAGGATAGTGAGCACCACGCCAAGGATAGTGAACACTACGCTAAGGATAGTGAACAACACGCCAAGGGTAGTGAACACCATTTCAAGGATAGTGAACACCACGCTAAGGGTAGTGAACACCACGCAAAGGGTAGTGAACACCAAGCAAAGGGTAGTGAACACCGCGCCAAGAGTAGTGAACACCACGTCATGGGTAGTGAACACCACGCCAAGGGTAGTGGACACCATGCCAAGGGTAGTGAACACCACGTCAAGGGTAGTGAAAACCACGCTAAGGGTAGTGAAAACCACGCCAAGGGTAGTGAACACCACACCAAGGGTAGTGAACACCACACCAAGGGTAGTGAACACCACGCTAAGAGTAGTGAACACCACGTCATGAGTAGTGAACACCACGTCAAGGGTAGTGAGCACCACACCAAGGGTAGTGAAAAACATGCTAAGGGTAGGGAACACCAGTGCTAAGGATAGTGAACACCACGTTAAGGATAGTGAACACCACGCCAAGTTCAGTGAACACCAAACCAAGGGTAGTGAACACAACGCCAAGGGCAGTGAACACCACGCCAAGTTCAGTGAACACCACGCAACGTTCAGTGAATGCCACGCCAAGGGTTGTGAACACAACACCAAGGGTAGTGAACACCACGCCAAGGGTAGTGAACACCATGCCAAAGGAAATGAACACCACGCTAAGGGTATTGAACACCACGCCAAGAGGAGTGAACACCACGCTAAGGGTAGTGAACACTTTGCCAAGGGTAGTGAACACCATGATAAGGGTACTGAACACCACGCCCAGGGTAGTGAAAACCACGTGAAGGGTAGTGAACACCACTCCAGGGCTAGTGAACACCACGCCAAGGGTAGTGAACACCACGCCAAGGGTAGTGAACACCACGCTAAGGGTAGTGAACACCACGCCAAGTGTAGTGAACACCACGCCAAGGGTAGTGAACACCACTCTAAGGGTAGTGAACACCATGCCAAGGGTAGTGAACACCATTTCAAGGATAGTGAACACTACGCCAAGGATAGTGAACATTATGCTAAGAATAGTGAACACCACACTTAGGATAGTGAACACCACACTAAGGATAGTGAACATAACATTAATGATAGTGAACACTACGCTAAGGATAGTGAACACCACGCCAAGGATAGTGAACACTACGCTAAGGATAGTGAACACCACGCCAAGGATAGTGAACATAACACTAAGGATAGTGAACACTATGCTAAGGATAGTGAACACCACGCCAAGGATAGTGAACACCACACCAAGGGTAGTGAACACCACGCTAAGGATAGTGAGCACCACGCCAAGGATAGTGAACACTACGCTAAGGATAGTGAACAACACGCCAAGGGTAGTGAACACCATTTCAAGGATAGTGAACACCACGCTAAGGGTAGTGAACACCACGCAAAGGGTAGTGAACACCACGCAAAGGGTAGTGAACACCGCGCCAAGAGTAGTGAACACCACGTCATGGGTAGTGAACACCACGCCAAGGGTAGTGGACACCATGCCAAGGGTAGTGAACACCACGTCAAGGGTAGTGAAAACCACGCTAAGGGTAGTGAAAACCACGCCAAGGGTAGTGAACACCACACCAAGGGTAGTGAACACCACACCAAGGGTAGTGAACACCACGCTAAGAGTAGTGAACACCACGTCATGAGTAGTGAACACCACGTCAAGGGTAGTGAGCACCACACCAAGGGTAGTGAAAAACATGCTAAGGGTAGGGAACACCAGTGCTAAGGATAGTGAACACCACGTTAAGGATAGTGAACACCACGCCAAGTTCAGTGAACACCAAACCAAGGGTAGTGAACACAACGCCAAGGGCAGTGAACACCACGCCAAGTTCAGTGAACACCACGCAACGTTCAGTGAATGCCACGCCAAGGGTTGTGAACACAACACCAAGGGTAGTGAACATGACGCCAAGGTTAGTGAACACCTCGCCAAGGGTAGTGAACACCACGCCCTGGGTAGTGAACACCACGCCCTGGGTAGTGAACACCATGCCATAGGTAGTGAACACCACGCCAAGGGCAGTGAATACCACGCCAAAGGTGGTGAACACCACGCCAAGGTTAGTGAAATCCACGCCAAGGGTAGTGATCTCCACGCCAAGGGCAGTGAACATGACGTCATGGGTAGTGAACACCTCGTTATTAGTAGTGAACACCAAGCCAAGGGTAGTGAACACCACGTTAAGGGTAGTGAACACCACGCCAAGGGTAGTAAACATGACGGCAAGGGTAGTGAACACCACGTCAAGAGTAGTGAAGAACTTACCAATGGTAATGATCACCACGCCAAGGGTTGTGAGCACCACGCGAAGGGTAGTGAACACCACGGCAAGGGTTGTGAACACCACGCCAAGTTCAGTGAACACCACGCCAAGTTCAGTGAACACCACGCTAAGTTCAGTGAACACCTCGCAAAGGATAGTGAACACCACGCTATTGATTGTGAACACCACGCTAAGGGAAGTGAACACCACGCAAAGGATAGTGAACACCACGCCATGGATAGTAAACACCACACCAAGGAGAGTGAACACCACGCTAAGGATAGTGAACACCACGCCTAGTTCAGTGAACACCACGCCAAGGATTGTGAACACCACGCTAAGAATTGTGAACACCATGTTAAGGATAGTGAACACCACACAAGGATAGTGTACACCACGCCATGGATAGTGAACACCACACCAATGCTAGTGAACACCACGCCAAGGATAGTGAACACCACGCCAAGGATAGTGAACACTACGCTAAGGGTAGTGAACACCACGCCAAGGATAGTGAACACCACGCCAATGATAGTGAACACCCCGCCAAGGATAGTGAACACCACGCCTTGGATTGTAAACACAACGCCAAGGATAGTGAACACCACGCTAAGGATAGTGAACACCACGCCAAGTTCAGTGAACACCACGCCAAGGATAGTGAACAGCATTTTATGGATAGTGAACACCACGCCAAGTTCAGTGAACACCACGCCAAGGTTAGTGAACACCACGCCGAGGATAGTGAACACCACGCCAATGATAGTGAACACCACGCCAAGGATAGTGAACACCACGCCAAGGATAGTGAACACCACGCCATGGATAGTGAACACCACACCAAGGGCAGTGAACACCACACCAAGGATAGTGAACACCACGCCTAGGATAGTGAACACCACACAAGGATAGTGAACACCGCACCAAGGGTAGTGAACACCACGCCAAGGATAGTGAATACCACGCCAAGGATAGTGAACACCACGCCAAGGATAGTGAACACCACGCCAAGGATAATAAACACCACGCAAAGGATAGTGAACACCACGCCAAGGATAGTGAACACCACGCCTAGTTCAGTGAACACCACGCCAAGGATAGTGAACACCACGTTAAGGATAGTGAACACCACGCCAAGCTCTGTGAACACCAAACCAAGGGTAGTGAACACAACGCCAAGGGCAGTGAACAACACGCCAATATCAGTGAACACCACGCAACGTTCAGTGAATACCATGCAGAGGGTAGTGAACACCACACCAAGGGTAGTGAACACCACGCCAAGGGTAGTGAACACCAGGCCAAAGGTAGTGAACACCACGCTAAGGGTAGGGAGCACCACGTCAAAGGTAGTGAACACCACGCGAAGGGTAGTGAACACCACGCTAAGGGGAGTGAACACTATGCCAAGGGTAGTGAACACCATGATAAGGGTACTGAACACCACGCCCTGGGCAGTGAACTCCACGTGAAGGGTAGTGAGCACCACTCCAAGGGTAGTGAACACCACGCAAAGGATAGTGAACACCACGCTAAGATTAGTGAACACCACGCTATGGGAAATGAACACCACGCCAAGTATAGTGAACACCACGCCATGGATAGTAAACACCACACCAAGGATAGTGAACACCACGCCTAGTTCAGTGAACACCACGCCAAGGATAGTTAAAACCTCTCCAATGATAGTGAACACCACGCCAAGTTCAGTGAACACCACGCCAAGGTTAGTGAACACCACGACAAGGATCGTGAACACCACGCTAATGATAGTGAACACCATGTTAAGGATAGTGAACACCACACAAGGATAGTGAACACCACGCCATGGATAGTGAACACCACACCAATGCTAGTGAACACCAAGCCAAGGATAGTGAACACCACGCCAAGGATAATGAACACTACGCTAAGGGTAGTAAACACCGCCCCAAGGGTAGTGAACACCAAGCCAAGGATAGTGAACACCACGCCAAGGATAATGAACACTACGCTAAGGGTAGTAAACACCGCCCCAAGGGTAGTGAACACCACGCCAAGGATAGTGAACACCACTCCAAGGATAGTGAACACCACGCCAAGGATAGTGAACACCACGCCTTGGATAGTAAACACCACGCAAAGGATAGTGAACACCACGCTAAGGATAGTGAACACCACGCCTAGTTCAGTGAACACCACGCCTAGGATAGTGAACACCACTCCATGGATAGTGAACACCACGCGAAGGATAGTGAACTCCACACCAAGGGTTGTGAACATCACGCCAAGGATAGTGAACACCACACCAAAGGATAGTGAACTCCACACCAAGGATAGTGAACACCATGCCAAGGATAGTGAACACCACACCAAGGATAGTGAACACTACGCTAAGGATAGTGAACACCACACCAAGGGTAGTGAGCACCACGCTAAGGATAGTGAACACCACGCCAAGGATAGTGAACACTACGCTAAGGATAGTGAACACCACGCCAAGGATAGTGAACACTACGCTAAGGATAGTGAACACCACACCAGGGGTAGTGAGCACCACGCTAAGGATAGTGAACACCACGCCATGGATAGTGAACACTACGCTAAGGATAGTGAACAACACGCCAAGGGTAGTGAACACCATTTCAAGGATAGTGAACACTACGCCAAGGATAGTGAACATTATGCTAAGAATAGTGAACACCACACTTAGGATAGTGAACACCACACTAAGGATAGTGAACATAACACTAATGATAGTGAACACTACGCTAAGGATAGTGAACACCACGCCAAGGATAGTGAACACTACGCTAAGGATAGTGAACACCACGCCAAGGATAGTGAACATAACACTAAGGATAGTGAACACTACGCTAAGGATAGTGAACACCACGCCAAGGATAGTGAACACCACACCAAGGGTAGTGAGCACCACGCTAAGGATAGTGAGCACCACGCCAAGGATAGTGAACACTACGCTAAGGATAGTGAACAACACGCCAAGGGTAGTGAACACCATTTCAAGGATAGTGAACACCACGCCAAGGATAGTGAACATTGTGCTAAGGATAGTGAACACCACACTTAGGATAGTGAACACCACACTAAGGATAGTGAACATAACACTAAGGATAGTGAACACTACGCTAAGGATAGTGAACACCACACTTAGGATAGTGAACACCACGCCAAGGATAGTGAACACTACGCTAATGATAGTGAACACCACACTAAGGATAGTGAACATAACCCTAAGGATAATGAACACTTCGCTAAGGATAGTGAACACCACACTAAGGGTCGATGAAAAGAAAACATCAATATTATGGTGCTTTAATTTTAACTAATTTGTTCGTCACATTTTTAACGTATTGCTCGATTACGTAAATTGCGGTGTATTATGAGTAGGCCGCTATCTCCAGAGGAAGATCACATCTCGAGAAGATCACATCACAGAAAGATCACATCTTTACAAGATCACATCTCGAGAAGATCACATCTCGAGAAGATCACATCACAGGAAGATCACATCTCGAGAAGATCACATCACAGAATGATCACATTACCAGCAGATTACATTCCCCGAAGATCACATCTCCAGTAGATCACATCTCGAGAAGATCACATTCCCAGAAGATCACATCTCCAGAAGATAACATCTCCAGAAGGTCACATCACAAGTAGATCACATCACGAGAATATCACATCTCCAGAAGATCACAACTCCAGAAGATCACATCTCTAGAAGATCACATTCCCAGAAGATCACATCTCCAGAAGATAACATCTCTAGAAGATCACATCACCAGAAGATCACATCACCAGAAGATCACATCACCAGAAGATCACATCTCGAGAAGACCACATCACCAGAAGATCACATCTCGAGAAGATCACATCGCCAGAAGATCACATCTCCGGAAAATCACATCTCGAGAAGATCACATCTCCAGAAGATCACATCTCCAGAGGAAGATCACATCTCCAGAAGATCACATCACCAGAAGATCACATCTCCAGAGGAAGATCACATCTCGAGAAGATCACATCTCTGGAAAATCCCGTCTCCAGAAGATCACGTCTCTAGAACATCACATCTCCAGATGATCACATCTCCAGAAGATCACATCTCCAGAATATCACATCTCGGGAACATCACATCTCCAGAAGATCACATCACCAGAAGATAACATCTCCAGATGATCACATCTCCAGAAGATCACATCACCAGAAGATCTCATCTGGAGAAGATCACATCTCGAGATGATCACATCACCAGAAGATCACATCTCGAGAAGATCACATCTCTAGAAGATAACACCTCCAGAAGATCACATCTTCAGAAGATCACATCACCAGATGATCACATCTCCAGAAGATCACATCACCAGATGATCACATCTCTAGAAGATCACATCTCAAGAAGATCATATCTCCAGAAGATCACATCACCAGATGATCACATCTCGAGAAGATCACATCAGCAGAAGATCACATCTCGAGAAGATCACATCAGCAGAAGATCACATCTCGAGAAGATCACATCTCCAAAAGATCACATCTCGAGAAGATCACATCCCCCAAAAGATCACATCTCCATAAGATCACATCTACAGAAGATTACATCTCCAGAAGATCACATCTCGAGAAGATCACATCACCAGATAATCACATCTCCAGATGATCACATCTCCAGAAGATCACATCTCGAGAAGATCACATCTCCAGAGGATCACATCTCCAGAAGATCACATCACCAGAAGATCACATCCCCAGAAGATCACATCTCCAGAAGATCACATCTCCAGAAGATCACATCTCCAGAGCATCACATCTCCAGAAGATCACATCACCAGAAGATCACATCTCCAGAAGATCCCATCTCCAGAAGATCACATCACCAGAAGATCACATCTGGAGAAGATCACATCTCGAGAAGATCACATCTCCAGAAGATCAAATCTCCAAAAGATCACATCACCAGAAGATCAGATCTCCAGAAGATCACATCACCAGAAGATCACATCTCGAGAAGATCACATCTCGAGAAGATCACATCTCCAGAAGATCAAATCTCCAAAAGATCACATCACCAGAAGATCACATCTCCAGAAGATCACATCACCAGAAGATCACATCTCGAGAAGATCACATCTTGAGAAGATCACATCTCCAGAAGATCAAATCTCCAAAAGATCACATCACCAGAAGATCACATCTCCAGAAGATCACATCACCAGAAGATCACATCTCGAGAAGATCAATATGCCAATTACTGAGAGCGGCGATGGAACACATTTTGCCCAAACCTCCCTGCAGTTTTCAAAATATCCCAAACATCCCAAATTCGACGCTTGAGCCATATTTTGGAGCCAAATTCTTGCTCTCTGCACGTATTCGAAGTTTTAAATTACGATTTTTTTCCGAAAATAAGCCAATAACTGTGAGCAGCAATAGGTCACATTTTGCCCAAACCCCCCTCCAGTTTTCAAAATATCCCAAACATTCTAAATTCGACCCTTGACCCATATTTTAGAGCCAAATTCTGGCTCTCTGCACGTATTCGCAGTTTGAAATTACGAATTTTTATACCGAAAATATGCCAATTACTGAAAGCGGCGATGGATCACATTTTGCCCAAACCCTCTCTTTAGTTCTCAAAATATTCCAAACATCCCAAATTCGACGCCTGAGCCCTATTTTGCAGCCAAATTCTGGCCCTCTGCACGTATTAGCAGTTTGAATATACGAATTTTTTTACCGAAAATATGCCAATTACTGAGAGCGGCGATGGGTCACATTTTGCCCAAACCCCCCTGCAGTTTTCAATATATTATAAACATCCCAAATTCGACGCTTGAGCCATATTTTGGAGCCAAATTCTGGCTCTCTGCACGTATTCGCAGTTTGAAATTACGATTTTTATACCGAAAATGTGCCAATTTCTTGAATGCAGCGATGGATCACATTTTGCCCTAACCCTCCCTGCTGTTTTCAAAATATCCCAAACATCCCAAATTCTACACTTGAGCCATATTTTGGATTCAAATTCTGGCTCTCTGCACGTATTCGCAGTTTGAAATTACGACTTTTTATACAGAAAATAGGCCAATTACTGAAGGTCAGGTCAGGTCAGGTCAGGTTGTGTCAGGTCAGGTTGAATCAGGTCAGGTAGCGTCAGATCAGGTTGCGTCAGGTCAGGTTTTGTCAGGTCAGGGTGCGTCAGGTCAGGTTGCGTCAGGTCAGGTCTGGTTGCGTCAGGTTAGGTTGCGTCAGGTCAGGTTACGTCAGGTCAGGTAGGGTCAGGTTAAGTTGCGTCAGGTCAGGTTGCGTCAGGTCAGGTTGCGTCAGGTCAGGTTGCGTCAGGTCAGGTAGCGTCAGGTCAGGTAGCGTCAGGTCAGGTCAGGTAGGGTCAGGTCAGGTAGCGTCAGGTCAGGTTGCGTCAGGTCAGGTAGCGTCAGGTCAGGTCAGGTTGCGTCAGGTCAGGTTGCGTCAGATCAGGTTGAGTCAGGACAGGTAGCGTCAGGTCAGGTTGCATCATGTCAGGTTGCGTCAGGTCAGGTAGTGTCAGGTCAGGTTGTATCAGGTCAGGTTGCGTCAGGTCAGGTTGCGTCAGGTCATGTTGAGTCAGGTTAGATGTCATTACCTAAACCATGACTGACATATGAGGGTGATAGTATCTTTGTTCCAGTAGCATGTGTGAGAGAATCCTTGTGAACCACATTTATTCCTGATCGTACGAGTCTGTACGTACCAGAAATATCGAAGTTTAACTGTTTTATGATATATAATGAGATAAAGAGAAAGATATGTATAGAGAGAGGACGACATGGAGACAGAGAGTAAGCCACACAAGCACACATATACTCAAACTGAGACAAATATGAAAGTTTTACGTGTTTATTGTTGACTCAAAATCCGGAATTCTAGGTTCGATTACCAGTGGCTGCAGAAATGGCTTGGGCACATTTCCTCTCACCTAATGCATCTGTTCACCTAGCAGTAAATATGAACCCAGTACTTAGTCAGCATGTTGTGGGGTTGTATCGTGGGGTAGGGTAGTAATTGGACCTACTAAGCCGTTCACGACATAAAATGTTTGGGCACATTTCCTCTCATTAAATGCATCTGTTCACCTAGCAGTAAATTGGTAGCCAGGAGTTAAGTCAGCATGTTGTGAACTGGTATCATGGGAGAGCGAGAGAGGCAGAAATACAGAGAAAGAAACAGGCATAACATACAAAGTCAGAAAGAGAACAGAAGAGAGGAAGATCAGAGGAAGATCAGAGAGAGAGACAGCGAGAGAACGGCAACAGCCTGTTTGTATAAATTAGCTGTCCTCACTCCTACTCTGCAGATAAGGAGAAAAAACTCTTACAATGTTGATTGCCCTTTTTTTCTAACTAATAGCTTACCACAATTCCTACAACTTCTCTCACAAAGTGAAAATAGTCCCTTTCAGTACCATAAAAGTTAGTAAATTATTAACCTTCATGAGACAAAAAAACACTTGAGTCTCTCTCTTTAAATTTTACTTCCGTGTATATTAATTTAAATGTCGAAAAATGCCCTCAATATTGTCTAAGTTATCAACGTGTTGGTCTCCTTCTGGGCTTCACACTCCCCCTTCAGCTTCCAGTCAAGACGTCATCCTCCTCCTCCTCCTCCCCAAAGCGTTGGAGCTTTACCCTGTTTATTAACGCCCAAATACAATAATTACAGATATTATTTACTCAAACGTATCAAAGTTAACTGTTGCAGCCAAATATATTTTTTGTTCAGCTGGAATATTGGAGCATTAAACCGCCGACGACATGTTACCAAATTACTCAATATAAATATAAGAACCAGCTTTGGAAAACTTGGCGACCCCAGAATGGCCTAGTCGGATGGGAATCTGTTCTCATGAGAACTGACGTGTGTTCGAGTCTGTCAAAACGGTGTAACTACAGGGCACAGATTTGTGTGTGTCCCGTCCTGTAGCTGTGTCCGTCCATCTCGACTGTGAGGTCTCTGGGTAGCTAAAACTTGACCTGACCTGACCTGACCCTGGGATGTGGGGAAGGGTGAAAGTCCGGGGGCTCACGGACCCACACCTGGACCCGAGTTAGATTAGGCAAGGCGAGGTCAGGTCGTGTCGGGTCAGGTCGTGTCTATATAATAAAATAAATAATATGTCTATATCTAATGTCTGTAATCTAATATATAATGTAATGTAATGTAATATGTAATGTAATGTAATATGTAATGTAATATGTAATGTAATATGTAATGTAATATGTAATGTAATGTAATATGTAATGTAATGTAATATGTAATGTAATGTAATATGTAATGTAATGTAATATGTAATGTAATGTAATATGTATAAAAAAGAATATGTAATGTAATATGTAATGTAATGTAATATGTAATGTAATGTAATGTAATGTAATATGTAATGTAATGTAATGTAATATGTAATGTAATGTAATGTAATGTAATGTAATATCTAATGTAATATATATGTAATGTCTATATAATAAAATAAATAATATGTCTATATCTAGTGTCTGTAACCTAATATCTAATGTAATGTAATATCTAATGTAATCTGTATATCTAATGTAATGTAATATCTAATGTAATCTGTATATCTAATGTAATGTAATATCTAATGTAATCTGAATATCTAATGTAATGTAATATCTAATGTAATCTGTATATCTAATGTAATGTAATCTCTAATGTAATCTGTATATCTAATGTAATATATATGTAATGTCTATATAATAAAATAAATAATATGTCTATATCTAATGTCTCTAACCTAATATCTAATGTAATGTAATGCAATGTAATATCTAATGTAATCTGTATATGTAATGTCTATATAATAAAATAAATAATATGTCTATATCTAGTGTCTGTAACCTAATATCTAATGTAATGTAATATCTAATGTAATCTGTATATCTAATGTAATGTAATATCTAATGTAATCTGTATATCTAATGTAATGTAATATCTAATGTAATCTGTATATCTAATGTAATGTAATATCTAATGTAATCTGTATATCTAATGTAATGTAATCTCTAATGTAATCTGTATATCTAATGTAATATATATGTAATGTCTATATAATAAAATAAATAATATGTCTATATCTAATGTCTCTAACCTAATATCTAATGTAATGTAATGCAATGTAATATCTAATGTAATCTGTATATCTAATGTAATGTATATATATAAAATGTCTATAAAATAAATAAAAAAAAAAATTAATTTTTAATTTAATTTAATTTAATTTAATAAAAATAAACTAAATAAAAATGAATATATAAAAATGAATAAATAAAGCGCCGAATGAATCGCCGAATGAATCGTAAATTGTCGGGTAAATCGTCGGGTAATTTTTACCCGTTTTTTACCCGTGTAAAAACGGGTAAACCCGACAGGTAAACCCGCCGTGTAAGTCGTCGAATAAATAAAATAAAATAGTAAAAAATCTGTTCTCATGATAACTGACGTGTAAACTGTAAACTAAACACGTCGGGTAAACCGTCATTGTAAACCGTCGGGTAAACCGTCGGGTAAACTGTCAGAGTAAAGCGTCGGGTAAACCGTCGGGTAAACGTCGGATAAAAAGTCGGGTAAACTGTCAGGGTAAACAGTCGGGTAAACCGTCAGGTAAACGTCGGATAAAGCGTCGGGTAAAGCGTGAAAGACCCCTGCCAGTGTGTTGCTGGAGACCCCTGCCAGTGTGTTGTTGGAGACCCCTGCCAGTGTGTTGCTGGAGACCTCTGCCAGTGTGTTGCTGGAGACCCCTGCCAGTGTGATGCTGGAGACCTCTGCCAGTGTGTTGCTGGAGACCCCTGAAAGTGTGTTGTTGGAGACCCCTGCCATTGTGTTGCTGGAGACCTCTGCCAGTGTGTTGCTGGAGACCCCTGCCAGTGTGTTGCTGGAGACCTCTGCCAGTGTGTTGCTGGAGACCCCTGCCAGTATGTTGCTGGAGACCTCTGCCAGTATGTTCTTGGAGACATCTGCCAGTGTGTTGCTGGAGACCTCTGCCAGTGTGTTGTTGGAGACCTCTGCCAGTGTGTTGCTGGAGACCTCTGCCAGTGTATTGCTGGAGACCCCTGCCAGTGTGTTGCTGGAGACCTCTGCCAGTGTGTTGCTGGAGACCTCTGCCAGTATGTTGCTCGAGACCCCTGCCAGTGTGTTGCTGGAGACCCCTGCCAGTGTGTTGCATGGAGACCCCTGCCAGTGTGTTGCTGGAGACCCCTGCCAGTGTGTTGCTGGAGACCTCTGCCAGTGTGTTGCTGGAGACCTCTGCCAGTGTGTTGCTGGAGACCTCTGCCAGTGTGTTGCTGGAGACCCCTGCCAGTGTGTTGCTGGAGACCTATGCCAGTGTGTTGCTGGAGACCTCTGCCAGTGTGTTGCTGGAGACCTCTGCCAGTGTGTTGCTGGAGACCTCTGCCAGTGTGTTGCTGGAGACCCCTGCCAGTGTGTTGCTGGAGACCTCTGCCAGTGTGTTGCTGGAGACCTCTGCCAGTGTGTTGCTGGAGACCTCTGCCAGTGTGTTGCTGGAGACCCCTGCCAGTGTGTTGCTGGAGATCCCTGCCAGTGTGTTGCTGGAGACCTCTGCCAGTGAGTTGCTGGAGACCCCTGCCAGTGTGTTGCTGGAGACCCCTTCCAGTGTGTTGCTGGAGACCTCTGCCAGTGTGTTGCTGGAGACCCCTGCCAGTGTGTTGCTGGAGACCTCTGCCAGTGTGTTGCTGGAGACCCCTGCCAGTGTGTTGCTGGAGACCTCTGCCAGTGTGTTGCTGGAGACCTCTGCCAGTGTGTTGCTGGAGACCTCTGCCAGTATGTTGCTCGAGACCCCTGCCAGTGTGTTGCTGGAGACCCCTGCCAGTGTGTTGCTGGAGACCCCTGCCAGTGTGTTGCTGGAGACCCCTGCCAGTGTGTTGCTGGAGACCTCTGCCAGTGTGTTGCTGGAGACCTCTGCCAGTGTGTTGCTGGAGACCTCTGCCAGTGTGTTGCTGGAGACCCCTGCCAGTGTGTTGCTGGAGACCTCTGCCAGTGTGTTGCTGGAGACCTCTGCCAGTGTGTTGCTGGAGACCTCTGCCAGTGTGTTGCTGGAGACCTCTGCCAGTGTGTTGCTGGAGACCTCTGCCAGTGTGTTGCTGGAGACCTCTGCCAGTGTGTTGCTGGAGACCCCTGCCAGTGTGTTGCTGGAGACCTCTGCCAGTGTGTTGCTGGAGACCTCTGCCAGTGTGTTGCTGGAGACCTCTGCCAGTGTGTTGCTGGAGACCCCTGCCAGTGTGTTGCTGGAGATCCCTGCCAGTGTGTTGCTGGAGACCTCTGCCAGTGTGTTGCTGGAGACCCCTGCCAGTGTGTTGCTGGAGACCCCTTCCAGTGTGTTGCTGGAGACCTCTGCCAGTGTGTTGCTGGAGACCCCTGCCAGTGTGTTGCTGGAGACCTCTGCCAGTGTGTTGCTGGAGACCCCTGCCAGTGTGTTGCTGGAGACCTCTGCCAGTGTGTTGCTGGAGACCTCTGCCAGTGTGTTGCTGGAGACCCCTGCCAGTGTGTTGCTGGAGACCCCTGCCAGTGTGTTGCTGGAGACCCCTGCCAGTGTGTTGCTGGAGACCTCTGCCAGTGTGTTGCTGGAGACCTCTGGCAGTGTGTTGCTGGAGACCTCTGCCAGTGTGTTGCTGGAGACCCCTGCCAGTGTGTTGCTGGAGACCTCTGCCAGTGTTTTGCTGTGTGTGTGAGTGTGCGTACTCACCTAGTTGTACTCACCTATTTGTGCTTGCGGGGGTTGAGCTTTGGCTCTTTGGTCCCGCCTGTCAACGGTCAATCAACTGGTGTATAGATTCCTCAGCCTACTGGGCTCTATCATATCTATATTTGAAACTGTGTATGGAGTCAGCCTCCATCACATCACTGCTTAGGCTACCACTAATTCAACCAGTCCACTGAGGTGTTACTGGACACCGAAAACACCAGTTGGTGACCTTGTGGTTAATAGTAAAGCCCTCTTGTTGGGACGGGCCACACAACAGTTAAGTAAACAAGAAGTGTGTTCCCACTCCTTCTCAATCTGAAGGCCGGTTGGGATTGACTGGGATACACTCCTGGCGTGCAGTTGCGCCGAGAAGATTAGAGTGAAGACCCGCAGGGCTACGGTGAGTGACCTTGAGATACCGTTGCTCACCCAGAGTAAGAGCAAGAGTAAGTGTAAACCCCAACATTGGCGACCTTGCCAGGATATCGATCGAAATAAAGGTTGCAGTGGTGTTACTTGGCAGTGGTATTAGAGATCAGGTGCAGGGTATCACTCATAGCACAAGATGGAGGATGATAAGGTAGCAAGGTTTATTGACACTCGAGATGAACAAGTGCTGGAGGAGTGCACCAAGGCACAGTTACAGGCAATAGCGGATCATTTTGGAATAAAGCTGAGATCTGCCAGAGTTGGTGAAAGAAGACTAGAGATAATGGCACAGCTCAGGGCACGAGACGAAGCTTTGGGGGAGGAACGGCCCCAAACACCTGCCAGTGTGGGAGAACACCTGAGTATTGGTGGAAGCAGCAGGGGATCCAGCGGCAGCAGGCACAGCATTAAGCTGGAAATAATGAAGTTGCAGCTGGAAGTACAACTGAAGCGTGAAGAGCGAGAAGCGCAGCTGAGGAGAGAGGAAGCACAGCAGCGCAGAGAAGAGCGAGAAGCACAGCAGCGCAAAGAAGAGCGAGAAGCACAGCAGCGCAATGAAGAGCGAGATGCACAGCAGCGCAGGGAAGAGCGAGAAGCAGAAGCGCGCTGAGGCGTGAGGAGCGAGAAGCACAGCTACGCAGGGAAGAACAAGAGCGAGAAGCACAGCTACGCGGGAAAGAACACGAGCGAGAGGTTAGACTGAGACAACTGGAAATAGAAGCCAACAAGGAGGTGGAGCTGAAGCAAGCTGAACTAGGACTAGGTGCACCTGCTCCGCCGCCACAGGAAGACCGACGAGTGAGGGAACGAGATCTACCGATCTTGTGCCTAGTGTAGCCGAAAGTTTCTTCGATCACTATGAAAGGGCTGCAGCTTTGAAGAGGTGGCCGAGGGCGGAGTGGGCGGAATTGGTTCAAGGGAGGCTCACGGGTGAAGCTCGTGAAGCCTACACTATGCTCGACTTCCAAGAATGCACCAACTACGATGCGGTAAAAAGAGCTGTGCTCCATTCCTTCAAGCTCACGCCGGAGTGTTACAGAAAGAGTTTCAGGGAATGTACCCGTTCACCAGGAAAGTCTTATGCGGAGACGGCGAGGGACATGGAGCGAAAGTTCCTTAAGTGGCTGGACTCTGAAGGAGCGAGGTCGGTCGAAGAGGTCAAGGAGCTAATGGTCATGGAAAAGTTTATGTCCGTGCTCTCTCCTGAGATCAGGGTGAGAGTAAAGGAGGCGGACATAAAGGATCTGAGGGCCGCAGCCGACCGAGCCGACATGTTAGAGGAAGCACTACGCCCAAGCCGAGAGGGACAGCACCGATCACCCGTGTACTCCGGAAGCAGTAGGAATTATAGGAGGACGGATGGATGGAGGACAGAAGCGAGTTCTCCCAAGTCCCACCTCTCGAGTTGGGACGACAGAGGAACAAAAGGTGCTGTAGAGCCGATAGAGAAGAACCAAGCTGAGAGCTCGGGAGCTGTTTCTGCAACGAAGGAAACGACAAGTGGAGCGAGAAAGACACAGGGAGTGACGGCCTCTGAAGGCAGTGCTAAGGCGAGCGGTGGCGGATGGTCTCCGCCGAGGGTCCGCTGCTACAACTGCGGAATAATCGGACACGTCGCGCGGGAATGCAGACGCCCTAAGCAACGGGGACACGTTGCTTTAGTGATGTTCGAGGACCAGAGGGCCGAGAGAGTGCGGGATGAACCTGTGCTGAGTGGGGAGAAGAAAGTTCACCCATTCGTGTGCCAAGGAACCGTAAGGATGGGGGACGCAGACCCCATCCCAGTGAAAATATTAAGAGACACTGGGGCTGATTTTACCCTGGTGAGTGAAACCCTGTTCCCTGAGGGTTACGAGAATACCAGTGTGGGGGTGGCAAGTGTGACCACTGTGGGAGGCCCAGTGAGGATGCCCCTACACCAGGTAACGTTGAATTCCGATTATGGATGCCAGACCCTAGTGGTAGGGGTCTGTACATCAATGCCCAAGATGGAAGCACAGGTCATCTTGGGGAATGACGCATGTGGAGGATATGTCCTCCCGCATCTCGTGAAAGGCGAAGAGTGCCTAGAACAATACAAGGAGACAGGCGGAGAGTTAGACGCCTGTGGGGGCGAGAAGGGAATCGCAGCGGTGGCGTTCCCAGTTTGTGCTGTGAGGCCGAGACAGCGCGAAGAACAAGGAGGTTGTGGATCTGATGGGGCTGAGGAGACGTCCGACAGCCTGGGAATAGATCACCTCTTCGCAGGACCCGGAGAACGAGCGGAGGGCAAAGGTAGCCCGAATGGTGAGTTGCAGGTGACCCTCACCAGTTCTCTAGGGGTGGACCGCACTCGTCTTGGAGAGTTGCAGCAGGAAGAGTTCCCCGAAATTATTAGTGAGGCCAAAGGAGGACGTGTTGGTCCTGAGAAGGCTTACTTTCCATTTATCTATATTATATGTGCCATGCTATCCATGCTGAGGGAACAATGGACACCAGGAGCGACCGTGGGAACGGTGAATGAATATGTCCAGAAGTTCAAAGAACGTCTCACTCGAGCGAAGGAACTAGCTGGGAAACACCTGAAAGAGGCGCAGCGTAAGATGTCGGAGTGGTACGACAAAAGAGCGACGCAGAGGGATTTCCAGGTCGGATCCCAAGTGATGGTTTTGCTTTCAGGTAAAGGTAGGGCGACCGAGACGCGGTTCGAGGGACCATTCCAGGTGCTGCGACGGTTGGGTCCAGTGTCGTACGAGATTGGGAAACCGGACAGACCCCGAAAGAAACAGGTGTGTCACGTAGACCGCCTGAAACCTTTCTTTACTGTGGAAGGAGGAGCCGCCAGGCAAGACGGAACGATGTCCCGAGAACCCCAGCGGAAGACGGTTCTGTGTGTACTGGGGGACCGAGAACTCCAGGAGGAGGAAGGAAAGTGGTCCAGGGCGGACGGCACCCGTCTCACCAACACTGAGAGTCTGACAAAGATCAAGGTCAAGCACGTCAAGGGGAAGGACAACGTAGTAGCAGATGCCCTATCCCGCATACACTAACCAGACATGACTCTTATTTTAAGGGGAGAGGTATGTGACGGTGTTCCCCCCCCCCCCCCTTATATTTCTCCCACGCCTGCAGTAAGAGTCATGTCTACTTTTCCCAAGCGTTCTCTACGTAGCAGGCATCAATTTGATATATGGGAGAGAGTGGAGTGTTCTCGGAGAGCCGAGAAATTTGTGAAACAGTAATATTTTGGCCTGCGGTATAGGCCCTTTAGGAAGCCAAGATGGCGCTGGCTCTCCTGATTCCCCACCAAAACGGTGTGACGTCAGTGGCACAGGATTGGTCTCCGACAGCAATGTGGCACCGGGAGCCAATGAGAACTTCCCGTGGCGAAAGTGACGTCACGAAAGGAAGGGGGTCCGGGCAGCGCGCCGCACTGGCGCCAGCAGTCAGACACGACACGTCAAGGAGGTTGGACGTGCGACGATTGGTCCTGTCAGTTTGACAGTTGTTTCCCGCTCCCGTGGATTTACGCGTCACCTGAAGTCTGCTACTCTGTGAGGTCTTCCCTAGTTCATGTGTTGAACCAGAGAGGGAATCGACGGTTATTGAGCAACAAGTGCTCCAGTCAGGTACTGTGCGAGAAGAAGTGAAGACTGTGCAGTGACGTAGGCGACGTCTGAGGCAGTTCACCCATTCGTGACGGCGTAGTGGCTGACAGAGCCACTGGGTAGCAGAAGAAGAAGAGGACTAGTTGGGAATCCGGACGACTGCAGCTGAGACGTAGGCGGCAGCCGTTGCTGGGAGAAGTCGACGGCCAGGAGACCGACTCCAACACTACCAGAAGTCGAGGAGGAGGACGGACCTACAGGGAAGAAGGCACGGAGACGACGCGCTAAACGGTGGGACAGCGAGTGGTTTCCTGGAAGGACACGACAACGTGTGTGTGGGGGCGTTCCCGACACCAGGACCAGGAGCTACAACTCAACTCTCATCGGAGGATAGGTGGAAGTAGGTGTTTCTAGTTTTCCTCCCCATTCCCCTTTAGTCAGCTATAGTTTGCGGCTATATTATTCAGCCTGAGGATTTTGTATGTCGTGAGCAAGTCTCACCTGTGTCACAGTAAGGCACCAGTGTGCAGTGTAGTACTATCAAGAGTACTTGTAATATTCATGTCTATTATTGGTGTGTACAGGCACCCGGAACAAGTGATAAATTTACTGTGTTGTGTATATCTTTCTAGAGACTTTAATGTGAACATATAGTGATAAATTATAGATAATATTATGCCAGTATTTGGAAGTTAGGCTATGTGCCCAGAAACTATTTATTTACCATTTATTGATGTCTGATTTATATACATTATATATGTCTATGTTCATGCAGTGATTAATCATTTGTGAGTACAGTGAATTATTGTGTTATCGCCCACGAGAGAAAGTACTGAAAACTCCAGTGTTAAATACTTCATAATATATCATTGAATGAAGGGCAGGTCAAACCATTACAGTGAGTCATTGTCGCATTGATTGTAGAAACGAATATTTGAGCCCGAGTACAGTGTAACTAAGTAATACGTGCTATTGTTGCCAATATCGAGTGTGCGAGTTTCTAGCAATATTGGAGAATTTAAAGAAACAGCGCGCGTGAATCTAGAAAAACAAACAATAAACTTTCACGCGGAGCCAGGCGCTCAGCTGTTCTTGACATTGACGAGAGGGGGAGGTGTTGCCACTTAGTGAGTGCATAATATTCGTGGGAACGACCGGCTACAGCCAAGATCAGCTGATTTATTTATTGATATTACCTTGTGACATCTTTCATGAATTTTAAGTAAAATACAAAATTACTTTTGTGTTTATATCATCCCCGACATTGATCTTGTGGCTATATTATACTAGAAAGCAAAGAGTGATAAAAGTAAGTACCTGCCTGATTCCTGATCTTTTGAGTGTGACCTTGCCAAGGCTACCACTAATTCAACCAGTCCACTGAGGTGTTACTGGACACCGAAAACACCAGTTGGTGACCTTGTGGTTAATAGTAAAGCCCTCTTGTTGGGACGGGCCACACAACAGTTAAGTAAACAAGAAGTGTGTTCCCACTCCTTCTCAATCTGAAGGCCGGTTGGAATTGACTGGGATACTCTCCTGGCGTGCAGTGGCGCCGAGAGGATTAGAGTGAAGACCCGCAGGGCTACGGTGAGTGACCTTGAGATACCGTTGCTCACCCAGAGTAAGAGCAAGAGTAAGTGTAAACCCCAACAATATATATATATATATATATATATATATATATATATATATATATATATATATATATATATATATATATATATAAATATATATATATATATATATATATATATATATATATATATATATATATATATATATATATATATAAATATATATATATATATATATATATATATATATATATATATATATATATATATATATATATATATATATATATATATAATTGGCTGTTGATTGCTGGTGTTGACTTCTTGATGTGTAGTGCCTCGCAAACGTCTAGCCGCCTGCTATCGCTGTATCTATCGATGATTTCTGTGTTGTTTACTAGGATTTCTCTGGCGATGGTTTGGTTATGGGAAGAGATTATATGTTCCTTAATGGAGCCCTGTTGTTTATGCATCGTTAAACGCCTAGAAAGAGATGTTGTTGTCTTGCCTATATACTGGGTTTTTTGGAGCTTACAGTCCCCAAGTGGGCATTTGAAGGCATAGACGACGTTAGTCTCTTTTAAAGCGTTCTGTTTCGTGTCTGGAGAGTTTCTCATGAGTAGGCTGGCCGTTTTTCTGGTTTTATAGTAAATCGTCAGTTGTATCCTCTGATTTTTGTCTGTAGGGATAACGTTTCTATTAACAATATCTTTCAGGACCCTTTCCTCTGTTTTATGAGCTGTGGAAAAGAAGTTCCTGTAAAATAGTCTAATAGGGGGTATAGGTGTTGTGTTAGTTGTCTCTTCGGAGGTTGCATGGCTTTTCACTTTCCTTCTTATGATGTCTTCGATGAAACCATTGGAGAAGCCGTTATTGACTAGAACCTGCCTTACCCTACAGAGTTCTTCGTCGACTTGCTTCCATTCTGAGCTGTGGCTGAGAGCACGGTCGACGTATGCGTTAACAACACTCCTCTTGTACCTGTCAGGGCAGTCGCTGTTGGCATTTAGGCACATTCCTATGTTTGTTTCCTTTGTGTAGACTGCAGTGTGGAAACCTCCGCCCTTTTCCATGACTGTTACATCTAGAAAAGGCAGCTTCCCATCCTTTTCCGTCTCGTAAGTGAAACG
This sequence comes from Procambarus clarkii, assembly GCF_040958095.1. Lineage (NCBI taxonomy): Eukaryota > Metazoa > Arthropoda > Malacostraca > Decapoda > Cambaridae > Procambarus > Procambarus clarkii. Next base: position 43,131,461 of record NC_091179.1, on the reverse strand, counting down.
CAGCACGGAACTCTGCTCAAATGCCTCCTTCAGCTCCTGCAGATGTCTGACATCAGGTACCTGTGTAAAAATGTCGTCAACATACCTGCAGTATATGGCCGGTTTCAAGTTCATGTCGACTAAGACTTTTTGCTCGATGGTACCCATGTAGAAGTTTGCAAACAGGACACCTAGGGGAGAACCCATAGCGACCCCATCTACTTGCTTATACATGTGCCCATCCGGGCTCAAGAAGGGTGCCTCTTTAGTACAAGCTTGGAGTAGTTTCCTCAGAATACTTTCTGGCATGTCAAGAGGAGTACAGGCTGGATCACGATACACTCTGTCGGCTATCATTCCGATTGTCTCGTCCACAGGTACGTTGGTAAACAGCGATTCTACGTCCAACGAGGCTCTTATCCCTGTGGCCCGTGCGCCCCGCAGTAAGTCCACAAATTCCTTTGGAGACTTCAGGCTGAAGGCGCAAGGAACATAAGGAGTCAGCAGGCCGTTGAGTCGCTTCGCCAATCTGTACGTGGGTGTGGGTATCTGGCTAATGATTGGCCGAAGTGGGTTTCCAGGCTTGTGCGTCTTGACATTTCCATACGCATATCCAGGTTTATATTCCCCAATGATCTTTGGCAGGTGGAGTCCGGATTTCTTGGCGTTCACATATATATATATATATATATATATATATATATATATATATATATATATATATATATATATATATATATATATATATTTATATATATATATATATATATATATATAAACTCACACCCCAGTCATTTATATATATATATATATATATATATATATATATATATATATATATATATATATATATATATATATACACACATATATATTTGCTTCATTTGAACTTTGTTACAAAAAAGGAGTTACATATAGGTTACAAAGATGGTTCTCATAGGTTGTCGAGTTCCTCCAGCTCCTCAGATGGCGGGCAGGAACCCTGGATGCAGTGCGCATTTCCCCTCTGTATCGCCACGCTGAGGCGCTGGAAAAGAAAGCTGGCAGCTCTAGGGTCCCTTGTTGTTTCAATGAGCCTAGAACCCAGTTCCTTCAAAAAAATGGTAGCACTTTTACCCCAGGCGCTGAGTGTCTCAGAAGCAATGGGGACAAAATTGTAGTGGTGATCCAGTTCTCTATACTTACGGGATTTGGCTGCTTCCCTGTGGGTGGCAGCGCCACCTGGTTGTGCAACACTGAGGTCAATGTAGGTGTTAGCCAGAATTGATACGCACGTGTAGTCCGATACTAACTGCTTGCCATTCTTCCAGGGGCTCACTGTGATACCATCCGGGCAACCAATAAGAGCATCAGAGTTACGGGGCGTTAGGTAACGGGGCTCTCTTTCAGCTAGGCATCCAGCTGTGGTGAGGCTCCTCTTGATGATGTCGTTAACTTCACTGTGCCTCGAGTGCCATCCCCCTGTGCTTTGGCAGAGTAGGCCATAGTGGCCGCACGTGTCAGCCACCACCTCGCCGCAAATACACCTATATCTGGTGTGGATTGGGGCTGCAAGGCGGAGGGCCACAGCAATTCGGAGGGCGTGTGGTGTGAGATGCGTGCCAGTTGCCGACATTGGGGTTGCTAACAGGAAATCCCCTGCATGTGGGGCTGCTACTGCTGTGAGGCGAGTCAATGTCGTGTTGTGTTGTTGCAGCCCACAGGCAATCTGCAGCAACTTTGTCTACAATGGGGCCATCCCAGCTGGATTGCTTGTGGGCTTTTGGGGATGGTGGTTGAGGTGATGGGCCTGCACGAGAGGCCCACTCTGTGGCACAGCATGTAAAATTGGGATCATGTAGAGAGTGATGCAGAGGCTCAAGAGAGTGCTGCAGAGGCTCAAGAGAGGGATGCTGAGGCTCCAGAGAGGGATGCAGAGGCTCAAGAGAGTGATGCAGAGGCTCAAGAGTAAAAGGCAGAGGCTTAAGAGAGTGATACAGAAGCTCAAGAGAGTGATTCAGAGGCTCAAGAGAATGATGCAGAGGCTCAAGAGAGTGAAGCAGAGGATCAAGAGCGGGATGCAGAGGCTTAAGAGAGTGATGCAGAGGCTCAAGAGAGTGATGCAGAGGCTAAAGAGAGTGATAGAGAGGCTAAAGAGAGTCATGCAGAGGGCTCAAGAGGGTGATGCAGACGATCAAGAGAGTGATCCTCTGCATCACTCTCTTGAGCCTCTGCATCATTCTCGTGAGCCTCTGCATCCCTCTCTAAAGCCTCTACATTATTCTCTTGAGCCTCTGCATTACTCTTTTGAGCCTCTGCATCACTCTCTTAAGCCTCTGCATCTCTCTCTTCACCCTCTGCATCACTCTCTTTAGCCTCTGCATCCCTCTCTAAAGCCTCTACATTATTCTCTTGAGCCTCTGCATTACTCTTTTGAGCCTCTGCATCACTCTCTTAAGCCTCTGCATCTCTCTCTTCACCCTCTGCATCACTCTCTTTAGCCTCTGCATCCCTCTCTGGAGCATCAGCATACCTCTCTTAAGCCTCTGCATCACTCTCTTGAGCCTCTGCATCCCTCTCTTGAACTCCTGCATCCCTCTCATGAGCCTCTGCATCCCTCTCTTGAACTCCTGCATACCTCTCATGAGCCTCTGCAACACTCTCTTCAGCCTCTGCATCACTCTCGTAAACCTCTGAATCACTCTCTTGAGCCTCTCCATCAATCTCTTGAGCCCTTGCATCCCTCTCTTGAGCCTCTGCATCACTCTCTTGAGCCTCTGCATCACCCTCTTAAGCCTCTATATCCCTATTTTGAGCCTCTGCATCACTTTCTTAAGCCTCTGCATCCCTCTCTTGAGCCTCTGCATCCCTCAGAAAGTGATGCAGAGGCTCAAAAGAGGGATGCAGAGGTGATGCAGAGGCTTTAGAGAGTGAGGCAGAGGCTTACGAGAGTGATGCAGAGGCTTAAGAGAGTGGTGCAGAGGCTCAAGAAAGGGATGCAGAGGCTCAAGAGAGGGATGAACAGGCTCAGGACAGGGATGCAGAGGCTCAAGAGAGGGATGCAGAGGCTCAAGAGAGGTATGCAGAGGCTTAAGAGAGTGATGCAAAGGCTCTAGAGTGGGATGCAGAGGCTAGAGAGAATGATGCTGAGGCTAAAGAGAGTGATGCAGAGGTTTAATAGAAGGAGGCAGAGGCTCAAGAGAGTGATGCAGAGGCTTAAGAGAGTGATGCTGAGGTTCATAAGAGTGATGCAGAGGCTCAAGAGAGTGATGCAGAGGCTCAAGAGAGTGATGCAGAGGCTAAAGAGATTGATGCAGAGGTTTAAGAGAAGGATGCAGAGGATAATGAGAGTGATGCAGAGGCTCAAGAGAGTGATTCAGAGGCTTAAGAGAGTGATGCAGAGGCATAAGAGAGTGATGCATAGGCTTAAAAGAGGGATGCAGAGGCTCAAGAGAGGGATGCAGAGGTCAAGAGAGGCATGGTGTTCACTACCCTTAGCATGGTGTTCACTACCCTTGGCGTGGTCTTCACTACCCTTGGCGTGGTCTTCACTACCCTTAGCTTGGTGTTCACTACCATTGGCAAGGTGTTCACTACCCTTGGCATAGTGTTCACTACCCTTGGGGTGGTGTTCACGACCCCTGGCGTGGTCTTCACTACCCTTAGCTTGGTGTTCACTACCATTGGCAAGGTGTTCACCACACTTGGCGTGGTGTTCACTACCCTTGGCGTGGTGTTCACTTCCCATTACATGGTGAACACTACCAATGACGTGCTGTTTACTACCCTTTGCGTGGTGTTCAGTACCCTTGGCATCATGCTCACTACCCTTTGCATGTTGTTCACTACCCTTGACTTGGTGTTCACTACCAATGGCTTGGTGTTCACTACCATTGGCATGGTGTTCACTACCCGTGGCATGGTGTTCACTACCCTTAGCGTGGTGTTCACTACCCTTGGCGTGGTCTTCACTACCCTTGGCGTGGTCTTCACTACCCTTAGCGTGGTGTTCACTACCATTGGCAAGGTGTTCACTACCCTTGGCAGGGTGTTCACTACCCTTAGGGTGGTGTTCACGACCCCTGGCGTGGTGTTCACTACCCTTGATGTGGTGTTCACTTCCCTTGGCATGGTGTTCACTACCTTTCATTTGGTGTTTACTACCCTTGGCGAGGTGCTCACTATCCCTGACGAGGTGTTCACTACCCTTTGCATGGTGTTCACTACCCTTCATTTGGTGTTTACTACCCTTGGCGGGGTGCTCACTATCCCTGACGAGGTGTTCACTACCCTTGGCATGGTGTTCACTACCATTAGCATAGTGTTCACTTCCCTTGGCATGGTGTTCACTACCCTTAGCATAGTTTTCAATAACCTTGACGTGGTGTTGGGTGGTGTTCACTATCCCTGACGAGGTGTTCACTACCCTTGGCATGGTGTTCACTACCCTTCATTTGGTGTTTACTACCCTTGGCGGGGTGCTCACTATCCCTGACGAGGTGTTCACTACCCTTAGCGTGGAGTTCACTACCCTTTGTGTATTGTTCACTACCCTTAGTGTGGTGTTCATTACCCTTGACATGGTGTTCACTATCCTTAGTGTGGTGTTCATTACCATTGGCGTGGTGTTCACTACCCTTCGCATGGTGTTCACTAACCTTGACGTGGTGTTCACTACCCTTTATGTGGTGTTCAGTACCCTTCGCGTGGTGTTCAGTACTCTTGGCGTGGTGTTCACTACCCATGGCATGGAATTCACTAACCTTGGCGTGGTGTTCACCACACTTGGCGTGGTGTTCACTACCCTTGGCGTGGTGTTCACTTCCCATTACATGGTGTACACTACTAATGACGTGCTGTTTACTACCCTTTGCGTAGTGTTCACTACCCTTGGCATCATGCTCACTACCCTTTGCATGTTCTTCACTACCCTTGGCTTGGTGTTCACTACCAATGGCTTGGTGTTCACTACCATTGGCATGGTGTTCACTACCCTTAGCGTGGTGTTCACTACCCTTGGCGTGGTCTTCACTACCCTTGGCGTGGTCTTCACTACCCTTAGCGTGGTCTTCACTACCATTGGCAAGGTGTTCACTACCCTTGGCATGGTGTTCACTACCCTTACGGTGGTGTTCACGACCCATGACGTGGTGTTCACTACTATTAGCGTAGTCTTCACTACCCTTAGCGTGGTGATCACTCTCCTTGGCGTTGTGTTAACTACCTTTGGCGTGGTGTTCACTACCCTTTGCATGGTGTTCATTACCCTTGGAGTGGTGTTCACTACCCTTGGCATGTTGTTCATTTCCCTTTGCATGGTCTTCACTACCCTTGGCGTGGTGTTTACTAACCTTGGCATGGTGTTCACTACCCTTGGGATGGTGTTCACTACCCTTCATGCTCACTACCCTTTGCATGTTCTTCACTACCCTTGGCTTGGTGTTCACTACCAATGGCTTGGTGTTCACTACCATTGGCATGGTGTTCACTAACCGTGGCATGGTGTTCACTACCCTTAGCGTGGTGTTCACTACCCTTGGCGTGGTCTTCACTACCCTTGGCGTGGTCTTCACTACCCTTAGCGTGGTCTTCACTACCATTGGCAAGGTGTTCACTACCCTTGGCATGGTGTTCACTACCCTTAGGGTGGTGTTCACGACCCATGACGTGGTGTTCACTACTATTAGCGTAGTCTTCACTACCCTTCGTGTGGTGTTCACTACCCTTGGCGTGGTGTTCACTACCCCTAACGTGCTGTTCACTACCCTTAGCGTGGTGATCACTCTCCTTGGCGTTGTGTTAACTACCTTTGGCGTGGTGTTCACTACCCTTTGCATGGTGTTCATTACCCTTGGAGTGGTGTTCACTACCCTTGGCATGTTGTTCATTTCCCTTTGCATGGTCTTCACTACCCTTAGCGTGGTGTTTACTAACCTTGGCATGGTGTTCACTACCCTTGGCATGGTGTTCACTACCCTTCATATGGTGTTTACTACCCTTGGCGGGGTGCTCACTATCCCTGACGAGGTGTTCACTACCCTTGGCGGGGTGCTCACTATCCCTGACGAGGTGTTCACTACCCTTGGCATGGTGTTCACTACCCTTTGCATAGTTTTCACCAACCTTGACGTGGTGTTCACTACCCTTTGTGTAGTGTTCACTACCCTTGGTGTAGTCTTCACTACCCTTGGTGTAGTCTTCACTACCCTTGACGTGGTGTTCACTACCCTTAGTGTGGTGTTCATTACCCTTGGTGTGGTGTTCACTACCCTTCACATGGTGTTCACTTCCCTTGACGTGGTGTTCACTACCCTTTATGTGGTTTTCAGTACCCTTCGCGTGGTGTTCAGTATCCTTAGCGTGGTGTTCACTACCATTGGCAAGGTGTTCACTACCCTTGGCATGGTGTTCACTACCCTTAGGGTGGTGTTCACGACCCCTGGCGTGGTGTTCACTACCCTTGATGTGGTGTTCACTTCCCTTGGCATGGTGTTCACTACCCTTCATTTGGTGTTTACTACCCTTGGCGGGGTGCTCACTATCCCTGACGAGGTGTTCACTACCCTTTGCATGGTGTTCACTACCCTTCATTTGGTGTTTACTACCCTTGGCGGGGTGCTCACTATCCCTGACGAGGTGTTCACTACCCTTGGCATGGTGTTCACTACCATTAGCATAGTGTTCACTTCCCTTGGCATGGTGTTCACTACCCTTAGCATAGTTTTCAATAACCTTGACGTGGTGTTGGGTGGTGTTCACTATCCCTGACGAGGTGTTCACTACCCTTGGCATGGTGTTCACAACCCTTCATTTGGTGTTTACTACCCTTGGCGGGGTGCTCACTATCCCTGACGAGGTGTTCACTACCCTTAGCGTGGAGTTCACTACCCTTTGTGTATTGTTCACTACCCTTAGTGTGGTGTTCATTACCCTTGACATGGTTTTCACTATCCTTAGTGTGGTGTTCATTACCATTGGCGTGGTGTTCACTACCCTTCGCATGGTGTTCACTAACCTTGACGTGGTGTTCACTACCCTTTATGTGGTGTTCAGTACCCTTCGCGTGGTGTTCAGTACTCTTGGCGTGGTGTTCACTACTCATGGCATGGAATTCACTAACCTTGGCGTGGTGTTCACCACACTTGGCGTGGTGTTCACTACCCTTGGCGTGGTGTTCACTTCCCATTACATGGTGTACACTACCAATGACGTGCTGTTTACTACCCTTTGCGTAGTGTTCACTACCCTTGGCATCATGCTCACTACCCTTTGCATGTTCTTCACTACCCTTGGCTTGGTGTTCACTACCAATAGCTTGGTGTTCACTACCATTGGCATGGTGTTCACTTTCCGTGGCATGGTGTTCACTACCCTTAGCGTGGTGTTCACTACCCTTGGCGTGGTCTTCACTACCCTTGGTGTGGTCTTCACTACCCTTAGCGTGGTCTTCACTACCATTGGCAAGGTGTTCACTACCCTTGGCATGGTGTTCACTACCCTTAGGGTGGTGTTCACGACCCCTGGCGAGGTGTTCACTACCCTTGATGTGGTGTTCACTTCCCTTGGCATGGTGTTCACTACCCTTCATTTGGTGTTTACTACCCTTGGCGGGGTGCTCACTATCCCTGACGAGGTGTTCACTACCCTTTGCATGGTGTTCACTACCCTTCATTTGGTGTTTACTACCCTTGGCGGGGTGCTCACTATCCCTGACGAGGTGTTCACTACCCTTGGCATGGTGTTCACTACCATTAGCATAGTGTTCACTTCCCTTGGCATGGTGTTCACTACCCTTAGCATAGTTTTCAATAACCTTGACGTGGTGTTGGGTGGTGTTCACTATCCCTGACGAGGTGTTCACTACCCTTGGCATGGTGTTCACTACCCTTCATTTGGTGTTTACTACCCTTGGCGGGGTGCTCACTATCCCTGACGAGGTGTTCACTACCCTTAGCGTGGAGTTCACTACCCTTTGTGTATTGTTCACTACCCTTAGTGTGGTGTTCATTACCCTTGACATGGTTTTCACTATCCTTAGTGTGGTGTTCATTACCATTGGCGTGGTGTTCACTACCCTTCGCATGGTGTTCACTAACCTTGACGTGGTGTTCACTACCCTTTATGTGGTGTTCAGTACCCTTCGCGTGGTGTTCAGTACTCTTGGCGTGGTGTTCACTACTCATGGCATGGAATTCACTAACCTTGGCGTGGTGTTCACCACACTTGGCGTGGTGTTCACTACCCTTGGCGTGGTGTTCACTTCCCATTACATGGTGTACACTACCAATGACGTGCTGTTTACTACCCTTTGCGTAGTGTTCACTACCCTTGGCATCATGCTCACTACCCTTTGCATGTTCTTCACTACCCTTGGCTTGGTGTTCACTACCAATAGCTTGGTGTTCACTACCATTGGCATGGTGTTCACTACCCGTGGCATGGTGTTCACTACCCTTAGCGTGGTGTTCACTACCCTTGGCGTGGTCTTCACTACCCTTGGTGTGGTCTTCACTACCCTTAGCGTGGTCTTCACTACCATTGGCAAGGTGTTCACTACCCTTGGCATGGTGTTCACTACCCTTAGGGTGGTGTTCACGACCCCTGGCGAGGTGTTCACTACCCTTGATGTGGTGTTCACTTCCCTTGGCATGGTGTTCACTTACCTTCATTTGGTGTTTACTACCCATGGCGGGGTGCTCACTATCCCTGACGAGGTGTTCACTACCCTTTGCATGGTGTTCACTACCCTTCATTTGGTGTTTACTACCCTTGGCGGGGTGCTCACTATCCCTGACGAGGTGTTCACTACCCTTGGCATGGTGTTCACTACCATTAGCATAGTGTTCACTTCCCTTGGCATGGTGTTCACTACCCTTAGCATAGTTTTCAATAACCTTGACGTGGTGTTGGGTGGTGTTCACTATCCCTGACGAGGTGTTCACTACCCTTGGCATGGTGTTCACTACCCTTCATTTGGTGTTTACTACCCTTGGCGGGGTGCTCACTATCCCTGACGAGGTGTTCACTACCCTTAGCGTGGAGTTCACTACCCTTTGTGTATTGTTCACTACCCTTAGTGTGGTGTTCATTACCCTTGACATGGTTTTCACTATCCTTAGTGTGGTGTTCATTACCATTGGCGTGGTGTTCACTACCCTTCGCATGGTGTTCACTAACCTTGACGTGGTGTTCACTACCCTTTATGTGGTGTTCAGTACCCTTCGCGTGGTGTTCAGTACTCTTGGCGTGGTGTTCACTACTCATGGCATGGAATTCACTAACCTTGGCGTGGTGTTCACCACACTTGGCGTGGTGTTCACTACCCTTGGCGTGGTGTTCACTTCCCATTACATGGTGTACACTACCAATGACGTGCTGTTTACTACCCTTTGCGTAGTGTTCACTACCCTTGGCATCATGCTCACTACCCTTTGCATGTTCTTCACTACCCTTGGCTTGGTGTTCACTACCAATGGCTTGGTGTTCACTACCATTGGCATGGTGTTCACTACCCGTGGCATGGTGTTCACTACCCTTAGCGTGGTGTTCACTACCCTTGGCGTGGTCTTCACTACCCTTGGTGTGGTCTTCACTACCCTTAGCGTGGTCTTCACTACCATTGGCAAGGTGTTCACTACCCTTGGCATGGTGTTCACTACCCTTAGGGTGGTGTTCACGACCCATGACGTGGTGTTCACTACTATTAGCGTAGTCTTCACTACCCTTCGTGTGGTGTTCACTACCCTTGGCGTGGTGTTCACTACCCCTAACGTGCTGTTCACTACCCTTAGCGTGGTGATCACTCTCCTTGGCGTTGTGTTAACTACCTTTGGCGTGGTGTTCACTACCCTTTGCATGGTGTTCATTACCCTTGGAGTGGTGTTCACTACCCTTGGCATGTTGTTCATTTCCCTTTGCATGGTCTTCACTACCCTTGGCTTGGTGTTTACTAACCTTGGCATGGTGTTCACTACCCTTGGCATGGTGTTCACTACCCTTCATTTGGTGTTTACTACCCTTGGCGGGGTGCTCACTATCCCTGACGAGGTGTTCACTTCCCTTGGCATGGTGTTCACTACCCTTTGCATAGTTTTCACCAACCTTGACGTGGTGTTCACTACCCTTTGTGTAGTGTTCACTACCCTTGGTGTAGTCTTCACTACCCTTGACGTGGTGTTCACTACCCTTAGTGTGGTGTTCATTACCCTTGGTGTGGTGTTCACTACCCTTCGCATGGTGTTCACTTCCCGTGACGTGATGTTCACTACCCTTTATGTGGTGTTCAGTACCCTTCGCGTGGTGTTCAGTATCCTTAGCGTGGTGTTCACTACCCATGGCGTGGGGTTCACTACCTTTGGCAGGTTGTTCACTACCCTTGGCGTAGTGTTCCCTACCCTTAGCATGGTGTTCACTACCCATGGCGTAGTGTTCACTACCTTTGACGTGGTGTTCACTACCCTTGACGTGGTTTTCACTGAACTTGGCGTATTGTTCTCTGAACTTGGGGTGGTGTTCACTACCCTTGACCTAGTTTTCATTATCCTTGGTGTGGTGCTCACTACCTTTAGCGTAGTGTTCACTACCTTTAGCGTAGTGTTCACTACCCTTGGCTTAATGTTCACTACTCTTGGCGTGGTGTTAACTTCCCTTGGCTTGGTGTTCACTACCCATGACGTGGTGTTCACTTCCCATGACGTGGTGTTCACTACTCTTAGCGTGGTATTCACTACCCTTGGCGTCGTTTTCACTACCCTTGGCGTGGTGTTCACTACCCTTCGCATGGTGTTTACTACCCATAGCGTGGTGTTCACTACCCTTGACGTGGTGTTCACGACTCTTGGCGGGGTGTTCACTACCCTTAGTGTTACGCCACTAAGGGGTAGTGAACACCACGCAAAAGGTAGTGAAGACCACGCCAAGGGTAGTGAACATCACTCCAAAGGTAGTGAACATCAAGCCAAGGGTAATGAACATAACGCCAAGGGTAGTGAACACCACGCCAAGGGTAGTGAACGTGACGCCATAGGTAGTGAACACCATGCCATGGGTAGTGAACACAACGCCAAGGGTAGTGAACACCACAAGGTTAGTGATAACCATGCTAAGGGAAGTGAACACCATGCCAAGGGAAGTGAACACTATGCCAAAGGTAGTGAACACTATGCCAAGGGTAGTGAACACCTCGCCGGGGGTAGTGAACACCACTCCAAGGGTAGTGAACACCATGCCAAGGGTAGTGAACACCATGCGATGGTAGTGAACACCAAGCAAAAGGTAGTGAACACCACGCCAAGGGTGGTGAATACCACGCCAGGGGTAGTGAACACCACGCCAAGGGTAGTGAATATCTAGCCACCCAGCAAACAATTTTAGGTTGCCACAACATATCTGGAAAGTATTTGAAAGTATTGGAAACGTTTGTTTTATCGTATCAGATACGATATTGTGTGTGGACTTAAATAGGTTTCCAAAACTTATAACCAAGACATATGTATCTAACACTAATTTGAGATGTTGTGGCAACTTACACTCCTAACATGAGTCATTCATAATCCATTCCTACACCAATATGAATCTCTTATGAAAGGTTTGAGCCTTATCTGAACCATTTTCACATCTTTGTGTTTAAAGTTAAATTTCTTGAAAATAAAAAATATTTATTTTTAAATATATTTAAATATTTTAAATATTTTAAATAATAAATTTTTTATATTATATTAGTGTTTTCAATTTAAATATTAAAACCAATTTAAGGGTAAAAAAATCAAATAATTTATATTTCTTTTATTATTTACTAACAAATCAGCAAAAATACAAAAACATATGACCTATATAATTATATATATAATATATATATAAATAATTTATATAATATATATATATATATATATATATATATATATATATATATATATATATATTAGTGTAATACATAAGAATGTAGTGTAATAGTATATATATTATATATATATATATTTATATATAAATAATATATTTATATATAAATAATATATTTATATATAAATAATATATTTATATATAAATAATATATTTATATATAAATAATATATATATATATATAAATAATATATATATATATAAATAATATATATATATAAATAATATATATATATATAAATAATATATATATATAAATAATATATATATATAAATAATATATATATGATAACCATCTTTGTAACCTATATGTAACTCCCTCTTTGTAACAAAGTTCAAATAAAGCAAATATATGTGTACATACAAAAGAATGGGGGGTGGTAGAAGATAATATTAGTGTTTAGTGAGTGACCACAAGGTCTCCTCTGAATACTTTTTATTTTCTTCTCCTATGCTATGGGTCCCCACATTGGCACCAGAGGTCTTCCTCACAAACTTTTTATATAATATATATATATATAAATATTATATATATAAAGGTAAAACTAGCTAGTTATACGTAGATATATGATAACTAACCAACCCTACCAAACCTAACCTAATATATATATATATAAATATATATATATATATAAATATATATATATATATATAAATATATATATATATATAAATATATATATATATATATAAATATATATATATATATATAAATATATATATATATATTTATATATATATATATATATAAATATATATATATATATTTATATATATATATATAAATATATATATATATATAAATATATATATATATATATATATATATATATATATATATATAAATATATATATATATATAAATATATATATATATATATAAATATATATATATATATAAATATATATATATATATATAAATATATATATATATAAATATATATATATATAAATATATATATATATATAAATATATATATATATAAATATATATATATATAAATATATATATATATAAATATATATATATATAAATATATATATATATATAAATATATATATATATATAAATATATATATATATATAAATATATATATATATATAAATATATATATATATATAAATATATATATATATATATAAATATATATATATATATAAATATATATATATATATAAATATATATATATATATAAATATATATATATATATAAATATATATATATATATAATATATATATATATATATATAAATATATATATATATATATAAATATATATATAAATATAAATATATATATATATAAATATATATATATATATATATATATATATATATATATATATATATATATATATATAGGTTATATATACATATATATATATATTTTATTAATGATATATATACATATATACACACAGAAACAAAGATTCTTCTATATAGACATTAGAGAAGATTCAGCGGTATGCCATGCACCAGGCTCTCCGCTATTTTCGTCATATCCGACTCTGCTATGTGATGCACATGTATTCCTGCTTCACCACCCTGTAATGAAATATTGTTTGTTACTAATTGTTTTCAATAATACATTATTTTATTATATAATATTTAATTTATTAATTAAAAACCCTTTCCATATTATAGAAAAAAACTAAAACAAGAATCTATATAAAACTATAGAATAGAATAGACTAATAGAATAGAATATATATATATCATATATATATTTATATAAATAAATATATATATATATAAATATATGTATATATATTTATATATATATATATATTATTATATCCTGTATTATTCCAGCCCATTATTAGAGATAGTAGCCACCTCTTATTTTGGTTTTCTTTCATTATTAGTGCTCAGAAAATTAAATATATCTACATATTTAGTCAAAATCAATTACATTATTTATCTTATTCATAGCATAAATGTTCACAAAGATTACTAAAAAGAGATTGAATTAGACTACAGCAAATTGGCAAACTTTACCTTGTATCTGTTTCCACCGTGTTTGTTTGGGGCGTTCTTCAACATATCAGCAATACTTGTCTCAACATCTCTTTCAGTTGCATTAGTGTGGGTGTTGATACAGGCTTCTGGAAAGTTATAAGAATTAATTAATATATATAATTATAATTCTTTTTGTCAGGAGACAAGAAGCCACAGAGTAATAACATTGTTGGCTTTTATTTAGGTGTTCCCCTGTTCTCCAGTCTTCCTCCGTCCCCTCGTCCCCTTTGTCCTCCCCAGCATTCTCCATTCCCCTGTCCCCTCGTCCTCCCCACCATTACCCTCTCCTCTGTTCCCTCGTCTTCCCCACCATCCCCCCTGTCGTCCTCCCCACCATTCTAAACTACCTCATCCCATGCATTCCATGATGGTCTGATGCTTCCATCTGAAAATTGGGAACATCAAAAGATCTGACTTTCCCAATTTTCTGATGGGAACATCAAATGATCTGATATTCCCATCACTGAAAAATAAAAACAGATAAAAAAAATGATATGAAAAAATAGAAAATAAAATATACTCATGAAATGAACAGAATGGTTAACAACGCAGCTCAATTGCAATGCAATGTCACAATAACATTTAAATATACTTTAAGATATAATCTAGAAGAAAATAAGGATATTGAAACGGTTCATGAACTCTATTTCAATAAAGGACACTATGGGGAACTTTGAAAAATAGTTATTGAGTATAATTAGACAGACTTGTTGCTAGGCAGAGGAGTAATGAGATATATGGCAAATTTTGCAAAATATACAATGAAGGTACACAAACATTCATACCCAAACAAAGCAAAATGCTAGGTAAGAACAAAGCATTTGGCCCGTAGGAGAAAGGAGATACCCACAAGACTAGAATACAAGTCATTAACAAGCATGCAAGTATAATACATAATACATGCAGACATATATATAATCCAAAAAAATGTCAAATTTACGTACTTATTATTACATTACAAATATCCAAGGTTTTGAAGACACGTTTCCTCTTGCGCCCAACGAGTGAATACTGAGACCAGACCCCATAGGTCCCTATCCTCCTCATCATTCGTCTCACTGTGTCTCCACAGCTTGCACCGCCCATTTGAGACAGCGTCTGGACCTGTTAAAATAATGCATAAGCTGTAAGGTAATAGAGAATAATATATATCTTTCAATCTCAACATTAGATTTTCTAATTTCCAACTGTATTAAATAAATAGCATTAAAATATTTTCCTTCTTAACTATTACAAAAATCAACGAATTTGAGTAACTTTTGCTTTTGTTTTATTTGTACCTTAAACATAACACTGAACAATCAATTATGTGCCACCCCACCTTCCTTCATCTGCAAAAAAACTAATCAAAAGACATATGTACAAGGCTAAAAAAATTCAGCAACACTTACCATACTCAGGCTAAAAGAATTAAGCAACACTTACCATACTCTTTTTATATTCACTGTTAACTTTTAGCTCATGTGACAGACTTTCCACCTGCTCAACAGTTTCAAGTGGGGATGGAAGAATGTCTTCCAGGATTGGTATATCTCCATGTGTTTTTGACATATGGGTTTCCGTCATTTTGACAATATTCAGGATATCCCCTGATAAAAATGTCAATTTTGATAATTCCTTCATCATGTATTCCATTATGCCAAAACCATAATCATAATCATCTGTATCAAACCTTATTACAGGTAAAAACCAGTAGGCAGTCTACTGTATTTTATCAAACCGTTATTAGTATAATAGATCTCGTAATAATTTTGCAAAAATAATGGCATTTACTATTTTTAAAAGATTATTAGCAAATTTACACAAATGGTGCATTCGGAAGACAAAACCAATTTTTCACTTTTGACAATTGAGCACCTGCTACATCCAGATTCTAGGGAGGAAAGGAAGGACGATCTTACTGGATCCCATAGCCTCTCCGAGGCACAAACCAGGCTTTTACACAAACCCCCCCCCCCCTGCACCCGAGCTTTTTTAAAATAGTAAATGCCACTATTTTTGCAAAATTATTACGAGATCTATTATTCTAGAGAATAATGCATATAAATGCATATATGCATATAAATACAAAAGTAAATCAAATCTTATCCTTGTATAATATACAAGCTGATGTGAGATCCCTGTCTACAGGTGGACTGGAACTATTATCCAGTAGGCAGTCTACTGTATTTTATCAAACCGTTATTAGTATAATAGATCTCGTAATAATTTTGCAAAAATAATGGCATTTACTATTTTTAAAAGATTATTAGCAAATTTACACAAATGGTGCATTCGGAAGACAAAACCAATTTTTCACTTTTGACAATTGAGCACCTGCTACATCCAGATTCTAGGGAGGAAAGGAAGGACGATCTTACTGGATCCCATAGCCTCTCCGAGGCACAAACCAGGCTTTTACACAAACCCCCCCCCCCTGCACCCGAGCTTTTTTAAAATAGTAAATGCCACTATTTTTGCAAAATTATTACGAGATCTATTATTCTAGAGAATAATGCATATAAATGCATATATGCATATAAATACAAAAGTAAATCAAATCTTATCCTTGTATAATATACAAGCTGATGTGAGATCCCTGTCTACAGGTGGACTGGAACTATTATCCAGTAGGCAGTCTACTGTATTTTATCAAACCGTTATTAGTATAATAGATCTCGTAATAATTTTGCAAAAATAATGGCATTTACTATTTTTAAAAGATTATTAGCAAATTTACACAAATGGTGCATTCGGAAGACAAAACCAATTTTTCACTTTTGACAATTGAGCACCTGCTACATCCAGATTCTAGGGAGGAAAGGAAGGACGATCTTACTGGATCCCATAGCCTCTCCGAGGCACAAACCAGGCTTTTACATAACCCCCCCCCCTGCACCCGAGCTTTTTAAAATAGTAAATGCCATTATTTTTGCAAAAT
Organism: Procambarus clarkii; assembly: GCF_040958095.1. Lineage (NCBI taxonomy): Eukaryota > Metazoa > Arthropoda > Malacostraca > Decapoda > Cambaridae > Procambarus > Procambarus clarkii. Next base: position 43,114,662 of record NC_091179.1, on the reverse strand, counting down.
TATTACGAGATCTATTATACTAATAACGGTAAATAAATAATAAATAGTAAATAAATCAAAATCAGTTACATTATTTTATCTTATTCATAGCATAAATGTTCTCGAAGATTACTAAAAGAAATTGAATTAGACTACAGCAAATTGGCAAACTTTACCTTGTATCTGTTTCCACCGAGTTTGTTTGGGGCGTTCTTCAACATATCAGCAATACTTGTCTCAACATCTCTTTCAGTTGCATTAGTGTGGGTGTTGATACAGGCTTCTGGAAATTTATAAGAATTAATTAATATATATAATTATAATTCACTTTGCTATTCCCCATTCCACAGTCCTCTCGTCCTTCCCACTTCCCTGTCCCCACATCATCCCCACTATTCCCACTTCCCTGTCCCATCGTCCTCCTTACCATTTTCCCCTCCCCTGTCCTTCTTCCTCCCCCACCATCTCCCATTCACCTGTCCCTTTGTCCTCCCCAGCATTCCCCTGTCCCCACCATCCCCAACTCCCCAGTCCCCTCGTCCTCCCCACCATTACCCTCTCCTCTGTCCCCTCGTCTTCCCCACCATACCCCCCTCTCGTCCTCCCCACCATTCCAAACTACCTCATCCGATGCATTCTATAATGGTCTGATGCTTCCATCAGAAAATTGGGAACATCAAATGATCTGATATTCCCATCACTGAAAAATAAGAACAGCTAAAAAAATGAAATGAAAAAAATAAAAAAATAAACTATACTCATGAAATGAACAGTATGGTAAACAACACAGCTCAATTTCAATGCAATGTCACACAAAATTATTAAATCGAAATGAAAATAAATTGAAATCTATGAAAATTCAAATTATCAATACAATCGGAAATATTGAAATAATATCGCAACATAATATAGTGTGGGTTGCTCTTACGTGCAACAGACGGTGCTGTTTTTCAAAAAAGGCATGGTTTTACCTGTCACAAGTGTGGCATCTATACTTATACTCACGAAATGAACGGTATGGTAAACAACATAGCTCAATTGCAATGCAATGTCACAATAACATTTAATAACAATAATAACAATAACATTTAAATATACTTTAAGATATAATCTAGAAGAAAATAAGAACATTGAAACGGTTCATGAACTCGATTTCAATAAAGGACACTATGGGGAACTTTGAAAAACAGTTAATGAGTATAATTAGACAGACTTGTTGCTAGGCAGAGGAGTAAATAATGAGATATATGGCAAATTTTGCAAAATATACGGCACACAAACATTCATACCCAAACAAAGCAAAATGCTAGGTAAGAACAAAGCAGTTGGCCCGTAGGGGAAAGGAGATACCCACAAGACTGGAATACAAGTCATTAACAAGCACACAAGTACTACACTACACAACAACCGCACTACTACCAGAACTGGACGAATCACTACCAAAACAACACATTGCACATCACTACCAAAACAACACAACACAACACAAGCATTGGCAAAGAATTATAGACCAGTTGCACTAACATCCCACATAATAAAATTATTTGAGAGTGATCAGGAGTCAGATTACTAGTTTTATAGAGACCAATGACCTCCACAATCCAGGCCAACAAGGATTTAGAGCAGTTTCTATGATCGAGCCACTGAGATCTATAAAGAATTCTGATCAAGAAAGAGATCTAGGGTGGTTTTAGATAGAAAACTATAACCTGAGGATCATATTAAGAACATTCTGCGAGGGGCCTATGCTACACTTTTTAACTTTAGAATTGCTTTTAAATACATAGGTCAAAAAGTTTTAAAAGTTTTAAAAGTTTTTTAAACCTCTCGTGTATCATGAGTGTGTTAAAGCATCAGATGGTGCATTCAGATGATGAATATTACCTAGTTCCTTCATCTGGGAAGAATGAACACATATTGGTGCATTCGGATGATAAAAACTAACTACTGTAGTTTAATTGATCAACAGACTGTATATCATATGCAGACTGTATGTGGATCTGCGGGCCACTCCAAACAACAGCCTGGTGGACCAAGCTCCACCAGGGCTAAAGCACAAAGTGATATAGATGTGATAGAGAAACTAGGTCAAATGGAGGAGTAGGTCTGTATATTAAACAGCACCTGACGTGCACAGAGCTACTAAACTCAATGTGGTGGTAGAGTGGTGGGGGGGGGAAACATTGCAGAAAAAAACAAAAATACAATTTGGTCAACAAAACAGCATTGTTTAAAATAGAAGACATGGGTTGTCATTTTGGGGGTAAGGTAGGTTACATTGAGTTAATTAGTTAGTACTTAGTTTTTATCTTAAACTGGTTGGGAGAGGTACAGTGTTGCTGTGCTGGTGAAAGAACACCTAAAGGTAAATTAAATAATGATTGCGAATCCACAAGAAGTTGACATAATATCGCTAGAGATCTGCAATCAGGATGATAAACTTTCCTTAAAGAATTTGACAAACACTTGCTGATAGGACATGAAGTAAATGAAATGTATGTCAAGTTTTGTGAAATATATGATATAAAGCACAACAAAATTTGTACCAAAGGAGAGATGCAGAACTAGGAAAAGGGGTTTGTTCAACAGAAATTGCGAGAGGGCCTGAGACCCAAACACACACAAATGGAATCAATATATAGCAAGAGGCCAAACCCCCAAACATACAAGCGATGCAAAGATGCGAGAAACAGCAGCAGCATTAAGGAGAGGGACTTAAGGACCATAAATAAAGTGTGAAAATAAACTCGAGTAAATTTTTTTAACTACTCTCGACAGTGAAGAAAAACAAATATTCAGACGATTTGTGTTAGAATCATTAATCTTACACTTTCGGTCATATTCAACAACACAAATACATACACACACATTCCTGTTGCTGTAGCAAGTGAAGAATTACACACACAGATCACAATAACGTGATGCATCAAATGAACAAATCCACAAGGGCCGTGACGAGGATTCGAACCTGCGTCCGGGAGCATCCCAGACACTGCCTTAATCGACTGAGCTACAACAGGGTAAAAGGGTTGAAACCGAAGTTCTACTGAACTTACTGGATCCCATAGCCTCTCCGAGGCACAAACCAGGCTTTTACACAACCCCCCCCCCCTGCACCCGAGCTATGTCAACAGGCCGTTCTCCCTCTTCGCCCTTCCGAATGCACCATATCAGTAAATTTTTTAATAATCTTTTAAAAATAGTAAATGCCACTATTTTTGCAAAATTATTACGAGATCTATTATTCTATAGAATAATGCATATAAATGCATATATGCATATAAATACAAAACATAAATACAAAAGTAAATGTAAATAATTTTACCTTGCACCTAGATCCACCAAGCCTGTATGGCGCGCGTTTCAGTACTTCGGAAATCTAGAACTATCTTGAATCTCTAATCTGCAATGAAACAATACATATTATTGCACTTACCAAAACATGGATGAATGTAGAAAATACAGAACTATTAGCTGAATATCAAATAAATGGATTTAATCTATTTCACACAGATAGATATATTACACCGTGTATATTAGGTAATACCTAACATACACGCCTCCACACACACTACATTTGAAATGTAGTCTCAAAAAGACTACATTTCAACAGCAAAAATTACTCCATAAAAAAATAATTAAATTATTGACCAACATGAGAGAGGGTTAGCCAACATGAGGGTTGTGTTGATTGCCTGAAAATATTTAAATTGTGTAATGTATTGAATGGCATTTTTCAAGTTACAACATTTTTTAAATTACTGAACTAGGTTCTAGGCTTTGCTAGGCTTAATTCAATTATTACAGATAAGCCTAACCTAGCCTAGAACCCAGTGGGTTTTCTTCCTATTGGGGAGTGTTGTACATGCCTCGCCTCCTACACACTAGCACAGCCAGGCCTCGCCTCCACATACACACTAGCACAGCCAGGCCTCGCCTCCACATACACCAGCACAGCCAGGCCTCGCCTCCACATACACACTAGCACAGCCAGGCCTCGCCTCACATCACAGCCTCGCCTCCACATACACACAGCACTGCCAGGCCTCGCCTCCACATACACCAGCACTGCCAGGCCTCGCCTCGCCTCCACATACACCAGCACTGCCAGGCCTCGCCTCCACATTTAAACCAACCAAGCCCACAAATACGTTAACATGGACCAGCATTACACCGTCTAACATACTCTGTCAGATGTAACAACTAAATTTGTGAATTCAAGACCAAATCTATTGTATAACACAGTGTTAGTACGAGAAAAACATTACTTACATTCGAAGCCGTGTTTTAAAATGGCGGCGGTCTTGTACTGACGCTCCAAACTGTGTGTTCGTTTGCGTATGATGAACGTGTGACAATTTACTACAACAATTATTTAATTATTCTTATTCTTTATTTTAATATTTTTAGGGTACATGAAATTTCAAACTTATTTGCACACAATAATATAATTGCATTGTCATAACCTTTATATATTACGGAAAATACGATGACATGAACGAAGTCAAAGTGAAGTTGAAGTCAAAGTCATTCGCCGAACGTATTAGTCATTTTTTTTCATACATACATAGTTGATTTACAAACATAATGTTGGATTTATAGATTTATTTATAAATTTGTATTTATTTACCTGTATTTACCCAAGTCTTTCCTAAATCTAAACTTATCCAATTTATACCCATTGTTTCGTGTTCTATCTTGTGTTGACAATTTTAATACCCTATTAATATCCCCTTTGTTATATCTATTCAGGAAATTGTGGTTGATCTCGAACCCATTGATAATGTGACGACTTATACAGAATTTTGTAACTATATCATCAAGATTGTAACCAGCTTAGCTAAATGTAGTGTGGGGTTCAGTCCCTAAGCCCATATATGTGCCTCTCTAACCATTTAGGTTACAGGGCAAAAACATAAAAACAAAGGTAACTGCAGAAGGCCTATTGGCCCATACCAGGCAGCTCCTATCTATAACAGATAAACACTAAGTACTACCTAATTAACTCAATGTAACCTACCAACCTAACCCCCAAAATGTCAATCCATATCTTTTATTTTAAACAATGCTGTTTTGTTGACCAAATTGTATTTTTACTCTTTTTCTGTCATGTTTCTCCCACCCCTGTTTTTTCCCTTTTTTCTTATTTTTTCTCAACATAATTCATACTTTAATTATGCGGATCAGGACATCACCTGATCAAACACATCAAACATCGTTTGACCACCATCAAACACACACATTTCGTGTGTGTTTGACGCTCACTGATATGTACCAGCGTTGTTTTATATATGGTGCTATTCTATCTTACGCTTTGTTGCTCTTTTTTACCTACGGGCTCATAGAACATTCTATTGCGAAAACATTGGCACAAAAATGAATGACGTACATACAATAATAATGTCAGGACAGTGATATAATTATAAACTTTCAAAGCACTGTATCGCCCATGTGTCGTCTTGTCACCAATACTGGGTAACAGTTCCGCCACTTCCCACACTCTTGCGGGTGGGCAGCGACCATTATTCTACGTTTATATTCATATCACCGTGTTGGGAATTTCATTGCGAGTACATTGATACCAAAATTAACGCTGTAGGACAAGTGTGGAAGTGATAACAATCCCAAGAGTAAAAACATTTTGTTGCTCTTGGGCACTCACGGCGAGTCATCTACGTAGGTATTTATTGGGTGCTGGTATTCATATAACTTTTGGTGACCGTTTTTGCTGATTTTCTTCTAGAGAATGTTATTGCGAACACGTTGGTACCAAAATGAAATACATAGCTCGAGAACTAAGGTCAGGAGAGTAAAAAGAGTATACACATTTTTGTTTTGACGCTTAATTAAGGTTATTGTGAGTACTCATCGCCTGCCTAGAAACTGGAACTAGTAATTCCATCTATCATACATATCATACAAGAGGAGCCACACATCTATGGATCATCCAATAAAATCAGCAGACTTCTAGATGTTACTACTGCTCGGCTTAGACTCGGTTACAAGTATCTCTGGGAATTCTCATTATCTGCTGATGTAGACCTGACCAAATGTAAACTGTGTCAACAAAATTATTCGCACACCCTCCGTCACTATGTGATGGAGTGCGAAAAGATACATGAATTTAGAGACAATTCTATAACCAATGTTCCAGCGATGTGTCAATATTTCATTCAAAATGATCTGCTACCAGAAATTTTAGCCAAATATCCCCAGTTTGCTAACTGTAGATAACAACTAAGTGATTGTAACCTATCCACCGCTGCCCACTGGATGGGGGACGGTGTGCAGGACAAACATATAAATTTTGATACTAGCTCTCCACATATGTCAGTTGCTTAATTTAGAACCTGTACTTGAGGTCGATCTCGAACCCATTGTTGATGTGATGACTTATATTGAATTTTGTAACTAGCTCATCAAGATTGTAACTTGCTTAGCTAAATGAATTGTGGGGTTCAGTCCCTAAGCCCATATATGTGCCTCTCTAACCATTTAGGTTACAGGGCAAAAACATAAAAACAAAGGTAACTGCAGAAGGCCTATTGGCCCATACCAGGCAGCTCCTATCTATAACAGATAAACACTAAGTACCTAATTAACTCAATGTAACCTACCAACCTAACCCCCAAAATGTCAATCCATATCTTTTATTTTAAACAATGCTGTTTTGTTGACCAAATTGTATTTTTACTCTTTTTCTGTCATGTTTCTCCCACCCCTGTTTTTTCCCTTTTTTCTTATTTTTTCTCAACATAATTCATACTTTAATTATGCGGATCAGGACATCACCTGATCAAACACATCAAACATCGTTTGACCACCATCAAACACACACATTTCGTGTGTGTTTGACGCTCACTGATATGTACCAGCGTTGTTTTATATATGGTGCTATTCTATCTTACGCTTTGTTGCTCTTTTTTACCTACGGGCTCATAGAACATTCTATTGCGAAAACATTGGCACAAAAATGAATGACGTACATACAATAATAATGTCAGGACAGTGATATAATTATAAACTTTCAAAGCACTGTATCGCCCATGTGTCGTCTTGTCACCAATACTGGGTAACAGTTCCGCCACTTCCCACACTCTTGCGGGTGGGCAGCGACCATTATTCTACGTTTATATTCATATCACCGTGTTGGGAATTTCATTGCGAGTACATTGATACCAAAATTAACGCTGTAGGACAAGTGTGGAAGTGATAACAATCCCAAGAGTAAAAACATTTTGTTGCTCTTGGGCACTCACGGCGAGTCATCTACGTAGGTATTTATTGGGTGCTGGTATTCATATAACTTTTGGTGACCGTTTTTGCTGATTTTCTTCTAGAGAATGTTATTGCGAACACGTTGGTACCAAAATGAAATACATAGCTCGAGAACTAAGGTCAGGAGAGTAAAAAGAGTATACACATTTTTGTTTTGACGCTTAATTAAGGTTATTGTGAGTACTCATCGCCTGCCTAGAAACTGGAACTAGTAATTCCATCTATCATACATATCATACAAGAGGAGCCACACATCTATGGATCATCCAATAAAATCAGCAGACTTCTAGATGTTACTACTGCTCGGCTTAGACTCGGTTACAAGTATCTCTGGGAATTCTCATTATCTGCTGATGTAGACCTGACCAAATGTAAACTGTGTCAACAAAATTATTCGCACACCCTCCGTCACTATGTGATGGAGTGCGAAAAGATACATGAATTTAGAGACAATTCTATAACCAATGTTCCAGCGATGTGTCAATATTTCATTCAAAATGATCTGCTACCAGAAATTTTAGCCAAATATCCCCAGTTTGCTAACTGTAGATAACAACTAAGTGATTGTAACCTATCCACCGCTGCCCACTGGATGGGGGACGGTGTGCAGGACAAACATATAAATTTTGATACTAGCTCTCCACATATGTCAGTTGCTTAATTTAGAACCTGTACTTGAGGTCGATCTCGAACCCATTGTTGATGTGATGACTTATATTGAATTTTGTAACTAGCTCATCAAGATTGTAACTTGCTTAGCTAAATGAATTGTGGGGTTCAGTCCCTGAGCCCATTATGTGCCTCTGTAACCCTTTCCACAACCGCCCACAAGATGGGTATGGGGTGCATAATGGGGTGGGGTGTCTTGGCCAAACGTGCCACATCAAAACCACAAGTTGACATTGAATGTGAATTAACAATGAGACAAGTAAGATTTATACTAATACATTTATACTAACTCTGTTGAGCGTTGACCATTTATACATCAAATCTGTTGATGTGAGCACTTTAGTTTAGTCTGCCGTTTAAAGAAAAAAAGAGCATATCAATGGTATATCACAGAAAACGAATTTATCATAAACTCATGTATTTGTCTTATCATATTGAACTGCATTCATATTTTTAATATATAACAATATGAATATACAAATTTCTGTAAATCCCCTACCTTGTTGGAATCTGTGGAAATGAATGAGCAAATGTGCTGGCTGAAGGCGCTGAAGGAAACCACATTGGTTTCATTTTGGATACAAATGTCCATGGAAATTCAAAATGGAAACTAATTATATAGTTGAACCTGCAGAGACGAGTTTAAGAATCTGTGTTGAGAGTGATGGACACAGCCTTCACAATTATACTTCAGAGAATGTAAACATCTAAGAGTCATTAGAAATATGTGTAGAATAATAAACCCTACATTGTTTGAGTTAGGGAAAACACCATTTGTGATATATAGATACTATAGCTGTTCCTAAAGATTCACCCTTTTTTGCACCAGCAAGATAACATATAAGATTTTAAGAGTTGACGAATGTTAATATTCTTGTTTGATAAACTGTGAACTTGAGACATAGTTAATAAGAACATATTAACACAACAAAATGTTTTCAAAATCCTTAACACCACTTTCCAGCAACTTATATAATTTATATAAATTATTTTAGAGAATAATACATAAATTATATATTTAAACATGATATAGTGTTTAGTGGAATGTATAAGGAGTCAAATTGTGTTAAAAAGAGCAATTTTTAGAAAATTTGGAAAAATACTTTTTTCTGTTCAAATTATAACTAAATGGATTATAAAGGTTTCACTCAGCCAATATATATCATTCACAATTTATTAATGAATTTTACAAAAAAACACCATAAATTTTATATTTAAACATGTAAAAACTATTTGTTTTACATTTGGAAGAAAATAATTGTAGAAAAACAATTTATAATTAAACCTTTGTGTTTGGATTTTTTGAGTAAAAGTTTCTCAAAGGCTCTCCTGCACCATTCTCAATGCAAATCATTCCCACACCTATGGCAAGAGATAGGCGAACGTTGTGTAGATGATTTGTGTTTGCTGGGCAATTGCATTGAACACCAAGCCAAAGGTAGTGAATACCACGCAAAGGGTAGTGAACATAACGCCAAGGATAATGAACACCACGCCAAGGGTAGTGAACACCACGCTATGAGTAGTGAACACCATACAATTGGTAGTGAACACCACGCCAAGGGTAGTGTACACCACGTCAAGGTTAGTGAAAACAATGCTATGGGTAGTGAACACCATGCCAAGGGATGTGAACACTATGCCAAGGGTAGTGAACGCCATGCCAAGGGTAGTGAACACCTCGCCAGGGGTAGGGAACACCACGTCAAGGGTAGTGAACACCAAATGAAGGGTAGTGAACACCATGCCAAGGGTAGTGAACACCACGCCCAGGTTAGTAAATACCAAGCCAAGGGAAGTGAACACCATGCAGAGGGAAGTGAACACCATGCCAAGGGTAGTGAACACCACGCCAATGGTAATGAACCCCACGCCAATGGTAGTGAACACCACGTCAAGGGTAGCGAACACCATGCCGAGGGTAGTGAACACCACGCCAAGGGTAGTGAACACCACGCTAAGGGTAATGAACACCATGCCAAGGGTAGCAAACAACACGCCAAGGGTAGTGAACAAAATGCCTAGGTTAGTGATAACCACGCTAAGGGTAGTGAACACCACGCCACGGGTAGTGAACACCACACTAAGGGTAGTGAACACCACGCCAAGATTAGTGAACACCACGTCAAGGGTAGTGAACACCACGCCATGGGTAGTGAACACCATGCCAAGGGTAGTGAATACCACGCTAAGAGTAGTGAACACCACGTCATGGGTAGTGAACACCAAGCCAAGGGAAGTGAACACCACGCAAGAGTAGTGAACATTACGCCAATGGTAGTGAACACTACGCTAAAGGTAGTGAGCACCACACCAAGGATAATGAAAACCATGTCAAGGGTAGTGAACACCACGCTAAGTTCAGTGAACACCACGCCACGTTCAGTGAATACCACGTCAAGGGTAGTGAACACCACGCCAAGGGCAGTGAACATGACGCCATGGGTAGTGAACACCATGCCGTGGGTATTGAACACCACGTAAAGGGTAGTGAACACCACGTCAAGGTTAGTGAAAACCATGCTAAGTAAGGGTAGAGAACACCATGCCAACGGAAGTGAACACTATGCCAAAGGTAGTGAACACTATGCCAAGGGTAGTGAACACCAAATGAAGGGTAGTGAACACAATGTCAAGGGTAATGAACACCACGCCAAGGTTAGTAAATACCAAGCCAAGGGTAGTGAACACCATGCAAAGGGAAGTGAACATCATGCCAAGGGACGTGAACACCACCCCAAGGGTAATGATCCCAACGCCAAGGGTAGTGAACACCACGTCAAGGGTAGTGAACAGCATGCAAAGGGTAGTGGACACCACGCCAAGGGTAGTTAACACAACGCCAAGGGTAGTGATCACAACGCAAAGGGCAGTGAACACGACGCTAAGGGTAGTGAGCACCACACTAAGGGTAGTGAACATCACGTTAGGGGTAGTGAACACCACGCCAAGGGCAATGAACACCACACGAAGGGTAGTGAACACCACTGCTAGGAGTAGTGAACACCACGTCATGGGTAGTGAACACCACACCAAGGGAAGTGAACACCACGCCAAGGGTAATGAACACCATGCCAAGGGAAGCGAACAACACGCATAAGGGTAGTGAACACAGCGCCTAGGTTAGTGATCACCACGCTAAGGGTAGTGAACACCACGCCATGGGTAGTGAACACCACACCAAGGGTAGTGAACACCACGCCAAGAGTAGTGAACACCACGTCAAGGGTAGTGAACACCACGCGATGGGTAGTGAACACCATGCCAAGGGTAGTGCACACCACGCCAAGGGTAGTGAAAACCACGCCAAGGGTAGTGAACACCATGCCAAGGGTGGGGAACACCACGCCAGGGGTAGTGAACACCACGCAAAGGGTAGTGAGGACCACGCCAAGGGTAGTGAACATCACGCCAAGGGTAGTGTATATGAAGCCAATGGTTGTGAACACCATGCCAAAGGTATTGAACACCACGCCAAGGGTAGTGAACATAACGCCAATGGTAGTGAACACCACGCCAGGGGTAGTGAACACGACGCCATGGGTAGTGAACACCATGCCATGGGTAGTGAACACCACGCCAAGGGTAGTGAACACCACGTCAAGGTTAGTGAAAACCATGCAAAGGGTAGTGAACAAAATGCCAAGGGAAGTGAACTCTATGCCAAGGGTAGTGAACACCTCTTTGGGGGTAGTGAACACCACACCAAAGGTAGTGAACACCAAATGAAGGATAGTGAACACCATGCCAAGGGTAGTGAGGACCATGCAAAGGGAAGTGAACACCATGCCAACGGAAGTGAACACCACGCCAAGGGTAATGAACCCCACGCCTAGGGTAGTGAACACCACGTCAAGGGTAGTGAACACTATGCTAAGGGTAGTGAGCACTATGCCAAGGGTAGTGAACACTACGCCAAGGGTAGTGAACACCACGACATGGGTAGAGAACACGATGCCAAGGGTAGTGAACACCACACCGAGGGTAGTGAAAACCACGCCAAGGGTAGTGAGGACCACGCCAAGGGTAGTGAACATCACGCCAAGGGTAGTGTATATGAAGCCAATGGTAGTGAACACCAAGCCAAAGGTATTGAACACCACGCCAAGGGTAGTGAACATAACGCCAATGGTAGTGAACACCACGCCAGGGGTAGTGAACACGACGCCATGGGTAGTGAACACCATGCCATGGGTAGTGAACACCACGCCAAGGGTAGTGAACACCACGTCAAGGTTAGTGAAAACCATGCAAAGGGTAGTGAACAAAATGCCAAGGGAAGTGAACTCTATGCCAAGGGTAGTGAACACCTCTTTGGGGGTAGTGAACACCACACCAAAGGTAGTGAACACCAAATGAAGGATAGTGAACACCATGCCAAGAGTAGTGAGGACCATGCAAAGGGAAGTGAACACCATGCCAACGGAAGTGAACGCCACGCCAAGGGTAATGAACCCCACGCCTAGGGTAGTGAACACCACGTCAAGGGTAGTGAACACTATGCCAAGGGTAGTGAGCACTATGCCAAGGGTAGTGAACACTACGCCAAGGGTAGTGAACACCACGACATGGGTAGAGAACACGATGCCAAGGGTAGTGAACACCACACCGAGGGTAGTGAAAACCACGCCAAGGGTAGTGAACACCACGTTAAGGGTAGTGAACACCACGCCAGGGGTAGTGAACACCACACGAAGGGTAGTGAACACCACGCTAGGAGTAGTGAACACCACGTCATGGGTAGTGAACACCACGCCAAGGGAAGTGAACACCACGCCAAAAGTAGTGAACACCATGCCAAAAGTTGTGAACATTACGCCAAGGTTAGTGAACACCACGCCAAAGGTAGTGAGCACTACACCAAGGGTAATGAAAACCATGTCAGGGGTAGTGAACACCACGCCAAGTTCAGTGAACACCACGTTACGTTCAGTGAATACCAGGCAAAGGGTTGTGATCACTCACAATGGGTAGTGAACACCACGCCCAGGGTAGTGAACACCACGTGAAGGGTAGTGAACACCAAGCCAGGGGTCGTGAACACCACGCCAATGGTAGTGAACACCATGCCAAGGGTAGTGAACACCTCTCCAATGGTAATGAACACCACGTCAAGGGTAGTGAAGACCACGACTAGGGTAGTGAACACCATGCCAATGGTAGTGAACACCAAGCTAAGGGTAGTAAACACCAAGCCAAGGGTAGTGAGCACAACGCAAAGGGAAGTGAACACCACGCCATGGGTAGTGAACACCATGCCATGGGAAGTGAACACCACGCCAAGGGTAGTGAACATTACGTCAAGAGTAGTGAACACCACTGTTACCGCCCTCTCGGGATGCAACGGGGTCCTTACTCTGATGTTGTTAGAGGAAGATATATGTATCCGTTCCCGAGCCAGTAGTGGCTATCAAGGGATGAGATCCGTGACGCAAGTAACTTAAAGGGAGTAGGGAAAGAAAGCTAAGAACTTAATATTATATAATGTCCGTCACCAATAAATAATATATAAAACGGTTACACAACGGGGGGGGGGGGGTATTAACACTATACAAGGGGATTAATCCATAATCGTGGTCTTCTGCTGAAGACGCTGGTGCCACACCACTTGGTGCTGAGTCCTTGGTGCTTTCTTCGTGGCCTCACGACGTGTCCTCTGAGAATGCCGAGCCTACCCGGGCCACAGGTCAGCCAAAACGCAGGTCCACTGGGGGCACCGTCGTGGAGGCCGTCAACCACACGTCCAGCTGGTCTGCTGGCAGGTACTGAGCCACCAAGGCTGGTACGGCCACTCCACGAACGATATAAGGGGTACGCCCTAGACAGGAGTCTCGTGTGATATCACAAATCACCCTCCTGTCCTCAATACCCCAGTCGATGATCGTCTCCAACAGTCGGTCCCGGGTAAATCCTTTCACTGCCACTCCACTGGCAGGCTAACACACCACAGTGTTCTTCCGGGGGGACGACGTCACAACAGCTGCAGCAAACTTCACAGTATGGAGACTGGCTGCCTCGGGTAGACTGACTCCACTTCCATCACAGTGGTCCCAGGTCGGCTCTGTAAGGAGACACGTCATCAATAACCGGGACACTAATACTTACGGGCTCGGGCACAAACACCTGACGTATCCAGTCCATAGATGGCGCTGTCGTCGGAGCACCACCTCACCAGAGGTCAGGAGCGGCTGTGTTGTGAGCTGCACAGGACTGGAAACTGGCCCTTGTGGCCGATATTCGCCGTCCTCATCCGGTGTCGTCGTTCGTTTGGCGGGGGTTTCGGGAGCTGACCCACAGATGGCGTAGTCGTTACTACTCCGTGCTCGGATGCTGGATCCGGGTTCGTAACAACCACGTTAAGGGTAGTGAACACCACGCCAAGTGTAATGAACCCCACGCCAAGGGTAGTGAAAACCACGCCAAGGGTAGTGAACATGACGTCAAGAGTAGTGAACACCACGTTAAGGTTAGTGAACACCACGCCAGGTGTAGTGAACACAACGCTAAGGGTAGTGGACACCTCAATAAGGATAGTGAACACCACGCCAAGGGGAGTGAGTACCACACAAAGGGTAGTGAACACAACTTCAAGGGTAGTTAAAATCATGTCAAGGGTAGTGAACACCACGCTAAGGGTAGTGAACACCACGCCAACGGTAGTGAACACCACGCAAAGGGAAATGAACACCACATCAAGAGTAAGGAACACCATGCCAAGGGTAGTGAACACAACGCCATGGGTAGTGAACACCATGCTAAGGGTAGGGAACACACACCAAGGGTAGTGAACAACATGCAAAGGGTAGTGAACACCACGCTATTAGTAGTGAACACAACGCTAAGGCTAGTGAACACCACGCAAAAGATACTGAACACTACACCAACGGTAGTGAACACCACGTCAAAGGTAGTGAACACCATGCCAAGGGTAGTGAACACAACGCCAAGGATAATGAACACCACACCAAGGGTAGTGAACACCACGCCAAGGGTAGTGAACATACCGCCAAGGGTAATGAAAACTGTGCTAAGGATACTGAACACCACGCCAAAGTAGTGAACACCACGCCATGGGTAGTGAACACCATGCCTAGGGTAGTGAACATCACGCCAAGGGTAGTGAAACAACGCCAAGGGTAGTGATCACCACGCTAAGGGAAGTGAACACCACGCCAAGGGTAGTGAACACCACAATAAGGAGAGGGAACACCACGCCAAGAGTAGTGAACACCACGTCATAGTTAGTTAACACACGCCAAGGGTAGTGAACACCACGTCAAGGGTAGTGAAAACCACGCCAAGGGTAGTGAACACCACGTTAAGGGTAGTGAACACCACGCCAAAGGTAGTGAACACCATGAAAAGGGTAGTGAACACCACACCAAGGGTAGTGAACACCACGCCTAGGGTAGTGAACATCACGCCAAGGGTAGTAAACACCAAGCCAAAGGTAGTGAACACCACGCCAAGGGTAGTGAACATAATGCCAAGGGTAATGAACACCACGCCAAGGGTAGTGAACATGACGCCATGGGCAGTGAACACCATGCCATGGGTAGTGAACACCACGCCAAGGTTAGTGAACACCACGTCAAGGTTAGTGAAAACCATGCTGAGGGTAGTGAACACCATACCAAGGGAAGTGAACACTATGCCAAGGGGAGTGAACACTATGCCAAGTGTAGTGAACACCTCGCCGGGGGTAGTGAACACCACGCCAAGGGTAGTGAACACCAAATGAAGGGTAGTGAACACCATGCCAAGGATAGTTGAAACCACGCCAAGGTTAGTAAATACCAAGCTAAGGGTAGTGAACACCATGCAAAGGGAAGTTAACATCATGCCTAGGGGAGTGAACACCACGCGAAGGGTAGTGAACACCACGCTAAGAGTAGTGAACACCGCGTCATGGGTAGTGAACACACACCAAGGGAAGTGAACACCACGCAAAGGGTAGTGAATACCACGTCAAGAGTAGGGAACACCACGCCAAGGATAGTGAACACCACGCCATGGGTAGTGAAAACCATGCTAAGGGAAGGGAACACCACGCAAGGGTAGTGAACAACATGCAAAGGGTAGTGAACACCAAGCTATGGGTAGTGAACACCACGCTAAGGGTAGTGAACACCACGCAAAGGATACTGAACTACACCAAGGGTAGTGAACACGACGTCAAGGGAGGTGAACACCACGCCAAGGTAGTGAACATAAAGCCAAGGGTAATGAAAACAGTGCTAAGGATAGTGAACACCACACCAAAGGTAGTGAACACCACGCCAAGGCTAGAGAACACCGTGCCAAGGGTAGTGAACACCACGCCAAGGGTAGTGAACACAACGTTAATGGTAGTGATCACCACGCTAAGGGTAGTGAACACCACGCAAAGGGAAGTGAACACCACAACAAGGGTAGTGAACACCACGCCAAGAGTATTGAACACCACGTCATGGGTAGTGAACACCATGCCAAGGGTAGTGAACACCACGCCAAGGGTAGTGAACAAAACGTTAAGGGTAGTGACCACCACGCTAAGGGTAGTGAACACCACGCAAAGGGTAGTGAACACCACGCAAGGGTAGTGAACACCACGCCAAGAGTAGTGAACACCACGTCATGGGTAGTGAACACCACGCCAAGGGTAGTGGACACCATGCCAAGGGTAGTGAACACCACGTCAAGGGTAGTGAAAACCACGCCAAGGGTAGTGAAAACCACGCCAAAGGTAGTGAACACCACACCAAGGGGTAGTGAACACCACACCAAGGGTAGTGAACACCACACCAAGGGTAGTGAACACCACGCTAAGAGTAGTGAACACCACGTCATGAGTAGTGAACACCACGTCAAGGGTAGTGAGCACCACACCAAGGGTAGTGAAAAAACATGCTAAGGGTAGGGAACACCAGTGCTAAGGATAGTGAACACCACGTTAAGGATAGTGAACACCACGCCAAGTTCAGTGAACACCAAACAAGGGTAGTGAACACAACGCCAAGAGCAGTGAACACCACGCCAAGTTCAGTGAACACCACGCAACGTTCAGTAAATGCCACGCCAAGGGTTGTGAACACAACACCAAGGGTAGTGAACACCACGCCAAGGGTAGTGAACACCATGCCAAGGGAAATGAACACCACGCTAAGGGTATTGAACACCACGCCAAGAGGAGTGAAACACCACGCTAAGGGTAGTGAACACTATGCCAAGGGTAGTGAACACCATAATAAGGGTACTGAACACCACGCCCAGGGTAGTGAAAACCACGTGAAGGGTAGAGAACACCACTCCAGGGGTAGTGAACACCACGCCAAGGGTAGCGAACACCACGCCAAGGGTAGTGAACACCACACCAAGGGTAGTGAACACCACGCCAAGGGTAGTGAACACCACGCCAAGGGTAGTGAACACCACTCTAAGGGTAGTGAACACCATGCCAAGGGTAGTGAACACCATGCCTATGATAGTGAACACCAAGCGAAGGGCAGTGAACACCAAGCCAAGGGTAGTGAACACTACGCCAAGGGTAGTGAACATGGCGCCAAGGTTAGTGAACACCTCGCCAAGGGTAGTGAACACCACGCCCAGGGTAGTGAACACCACGCCCTGGGTAGTGAACACCATGCCATAGGTAGTGAACACCACGCCAAGGGCAGTGAATACCACGCCAAAGGTGGTGAACACCACGCCAAGGTTAGTGAAATCCACGCCAAGGGTAGTGAACTCCACGCCAAGGGCAATGAACATGACGTCATGGGTAGTGAACACCATGTTATTAGTAGTGAACACCAAGCCAAGGGTAGTGAACACGAGGTTAAGGGTAGTGAACACCAAGCCAAGGGTAGTAAACATGAAGGCAAGGGTAGTGAACACCACGTCAAGAGTAGTGAAGAACTTACCAATGGTAGTGATCACCACGCCAAGGGTTGTGAGCACCACGCGAAGGGTAGTGAACACCACGGCAAGGGTTGTGAACACCACGCCAAGTTCAGTGAACACCACGCCAAGTTCAGTGAACACCACGCTAAGTTCAGTGAACACAACGCAAAGGATAGTGAACACCACGCTATTGATTGTGAACACCACGCTAAGGGAAGTGAACACCACGCAAAGGATAGTGAACACCACGCCATGGATAGTAAACACCACACCAAGGAGAGTGAACACCACGCTAAGGATAGTGAACACCACGCCTAGTTCAGTGAACACCACGCCAAGGATAGTGAACACCACTCCAAGGATAGTGAACACCACGCCAAGTTCAGTGAACACCACGCTAAGGTTAGTGAACACCACGCCAAGGATCGTGAACACCACGCTAAGAATTGTGAACACCATGTTAAGGATAGTGAACACCACACAAGGATAGTGTACACCACGCCATGGATAGTGAACACCACACCAATGCTAGTGAACACCACGCCAAGGATAGTGAACACCACGCCAAGGATAGTGAACACTACGCTAAGGGTAGTGAACACCACGCCAAGGATAGTGAACACCACGCCAATGATAGTGAACACCACGCCAAGGATAGTGAACACTACGCCTTGGATAGTAAACACCACGCCAAGGATAGTGAACACCACGCTAAGGATAGTGAACACCACGCCTAGTTCAGTGAACACCACGCCAAGGATAGTGAACAGCATTTTATGGATAGTGAACACCACGCCAAGTTCAGTGAACACCACGCCAAGGTTAGTGAACACCACGCCAAGGATAGTGAACACCACGCCAAGGATAGTGAACACCACGCCAATGATAGTGAAAACCACGCCAAGGATAGTGAACACCACGCCAAGGATAGTGAACACCACGCCAAGGATAGTGAACACCACACCAAGGGCAGTGAACACCACGCCAAGGATAGTGAACACCACGCCTAGGATAGTGAACACCACACAAGGATAGTGAACACCACACCAAGGGTAGTGAACACCACGCAAGGATAGTAATACACCCAAGGATAGTGAACACCACGCAAGGATAGTAACACCACGCAAAGGATAGTGAACACACGCCAAGGATAGTGAACACCACGCCAAGGATAATAAACACCACGCCAAGGATAGTGAACACCACGCCAAGGATAGTGAACACCACGCCTAGTTCAGTGAACACCACGCCAAGGATAGTGAACACCACTCCAAGGATAGTGAACACCACGTTAAGGATAGTGAACACCACGCCAAGCTCTGTGAACACCAAACCAAGGGTAGTGAACACGTACAACGCCAAGGGCAGTGATCACCACGCCAAGTTCAGTGAACACCACGCAACGTTCAGTGAATACCATGCAGAGGGTAGTGAACACCACACCAAGGGTAGTTAACACCACGCCAAGGGTAGTGAACACCAGGCCAAAGGTACTGAACACCACGCTAAGGGTAGGGAGCACCACGTCAAAGGTAGTGAACACCACGCCAAGGGTAGTGAACACCACGCTAAGGGGAGTGAACACTATGCCAAGGGTAGTGAACACCATGATAAGGGTACTGAACACCACGCCCCGGGTAGTGAACTAAACGTGAAGGGTAGTGAACACCACTCCAGGGGTAGTGAACACCACGCAAAGGATAGTGAACACCACGCTAAGATTAGTGAACACCACGCTAAGGGAAGTGAACACCACGCCAAGTATAGTGAACACCACGCCATGGATAGTAAACACCACACCAAGGAGAGTGAACACCACTCTAAGGATAGTGAACACCACGCCCCAGTTCAGTGAACACCACGCCAAGGATAGTTAACACCTCTCCAATGATAGTGAACACCACGCCAAGTTCAGTGAACACCACGCCAAGGTTAGTGAACACCACGACAAGGATCGTGAACACCACGCTAAGGATAGTGAACACCGTGTTAAGGATAGTGAACACCACACAAGGATAGTGAACACCACGCCATGGATAGTGAACACCACACCAATGCTAGTGACCACCACGCCAAGGATAGTGAACACCACGCCAAGGATAATGAACACTACGCTAAGGGTAGTGAACACTGCCCCAAGGGTAGTGAACACCACGCCAAGGATAGTGAACACCACTCCAAGGATAGTGAACACGTCCCACGCCAAGGATAGTGAACACCACGCCTTGGATAGTAAACACCACGCCAAGGATAGTGAACACCACGCTAAGGATAGTGAACACCACGCCTAGTTCAGTGAACACCACGCTAAGGATAGTGAACACCACTCCATGGATAGTGAACACCACGCCAAGTTCAGTGAACACCACGCCAAGTTCAGTGAACACCACGCCAAGGTTAGTGAACACCACGCCAAGGATAGTGAACACCACGCGAAGGATAGTGAACACCACGCCAAGGATAGTGAACACCACGCCACGGAAAGTGAACACCACACCAAGGGTAGTTAACATCACGCCAAGGATAGTGAACACCACGCCAAGGATAGTGAACACTACGCTAAGGATAGTGAACACCACGCCAAGGATAGTGAATACCACGCCAAGGATAGTGAACACCACGCAAAGGATAGTGAACACAACGCCAAGGATAGTGAACACCACGCCAAGGATAATAAACACCACGCAAAGGATAGTGAACACAACGCCAAGGATTGTGAGCACCACGCCTAGTTCAGTGAACACCACGCCAAGGATAGTGAACACCACTCCAAGGATAGTGAACACCCCGACAAGTTCAGTGAACACCACTCCAAGGATAGTGAACACCACGCTAAGGATATTGAACACCACGCCAAGGATAGTGAACACCACGCTAAGGACAGTGAACTCCACACAAACGATAGTGAACACCACGCGAAGGATAGTGAACACCACACCAAGGGTAGTGAACATCACGCCAAGGATAGTGAACTCCACACCAAAGGATAGTGAACTCCACACCAAGGATAGTGAACACCATGCCAAGGATATTGAACACCACACCACGGATAGTGAACACTACGCTAAGGATAGTGAACACCACACCAAGGGTAGTGAGCACCACGCTAAGGATAGTGAACACCACGCCAAGGATAGTGAACACTACGCTAAGGATAGTGAACACCACGCCAAGGATAGTGAACACTACACTAAGGATAGTGAACACCACACCAAGGGTAGTGAACACCATTTCAAGGATAGTGAACATAACACTAAGGATAGTGAACACCACGCCAAGGATAGTGAACACTACGCTAAGGATAGTGAACAACACGCCAAGGGTAGTGAACACCATTTCAAGGATAGTGAACACCACGCCAAGGATAGTGAACATTATGCTAAGGATTGTGAACACCACACTTAGGATAGTGAACACCACACTAAGGATAGTGAACATAACACTAAGGATAGTGAACACTACGCTAAGGATAGTGAACACCACACTTAGGATAGTGAACACCACGCCAAGGATAGTGAACACTACGCTAAGGATAGTGAACACCACACTAAGGATAGTGAACATAACACTAAGGATAATGAACACTACGCTAAGGATAGTGAACACCACACTAAGGGTCGATGAAAAGAAAACATCAATATTATGGTGCTTTAATTTTAACAAATTTGTTCGTCACATTTTTAACGTATTGCTCGATTACGTAAATTGCGGTGTATTATGAGTAGGCCGCTATCTCCAGAGGAAGATCACGTCTCCAGAAGATCACATCTCTAGAAGATCACATTCCCAGAAGATCACATCTCCAGAAGATAACATCTCTAGAAGATCACATCACCAGAAGATCACATCACGAGAAGATCACATCACCAGAAGATCACATCTCGAGAAGACCACATCACCAGAAGATCACATCTCGAGAAGATCACATCGCCAGAAGATCACATCTCCGGAAAATCACATCTCGAGATGATCACATCTCCAGAAGATCACATCTCCAGAGGAAGATCACATCTCCAGAAGATCACATCACCAGAAGATCACATCTCCAGAGGAAGATCACATCTCGAAAAGATCACATCTCTGGAAAATCCCGTCTCCAGAAGATCACGTCTCTAGAACATCACATCTCCAGATGATCACATCTCCAGAAGATCACATCTCCAGAATATCACATCTCGGGAACATCACATCTCCAGAAGATCACATCACCAGAAGATAACATCTCCAGATGATCACATCTCCAGAAGATCACATCACCAGAAGATCTCATCTGGAGAAGATCACATCTCGAGATGATCACATCACCAGAAGATCACATCTCGAGAAGATCACATCTCTAGAAGATCACACCTCCAGAAGATCACATCTTCAGTAGATCACATCACCAGATGATCACATCTCCAGAAGGTCACATTACCAGATGATCACATCTCTAGAAGATCACATCTCGAGAAGATCACATCTCCAGAAGATCACATCACCAGATGATCACATCTCGAGAAGATCACATCAGCAGAAGATCACATCTCGAGAAGATCACATCAGCAGAAGATCACATCTCGAGAAGATCACATCTCCAAAAGATCACGTCTCGAGAAGATCACATCCCCCAAAAGATCACATCTCCATAAGATCACATCTTCAGAAGATTACATCTCCAGAAGATCACATCTCGAGAAGATCACATCACCAGATGATCACATCTCCAGATGATCACATCTCGAGAAGATCACATCTCGAGAAGATCACATCTCCAGAGGATCACATCTCCAGAAGATCACATCACCAGAAGATCACATCCCCAGAAGATCACATCTCCAGAAGATCACATCTCGAGAAGATCACATCTCCAGAGCATCACATCTCCAGAAGATCACATCACCAGAAGATCACATCTCGAGAAGATCACATCTCGAGAAGATCACATCTCGAGAAGATCACATCTCCAGAAGATCAAATCTCCAAAATCACATCACCAGAAGATCAGATCTCCAGAAGATCACATCACCAGAAGATCACATCTCGAGAAGATCACATCTCGAGAAGATCACATCTCTAGAAGATCAAATCTCCAAAAGATCACATCACCAGAAGATCACATCTCCAGAAGATCACATCACCAGAAGATCACATCTCGAGAAGATCACATCTTGAGAAGATCACATCTCCAGAAGATCAAATCTCCAAAAGATCACATCACCAGAAGATCACATCTCCAGAAGATCACATCACCAGAAGATCACATCTCGAGAAGATCAATATGCCAATTACTGAGAGCGGCGATGGAACACATTTTGCCCAAACCTCCCTGCAGTTTTCAAAATATCCCAAACATCCCAAATTCGACGCTTGAGCCATATTTTGGAGCCAAATTCTTGCTCTCTGCACGTATTCGAAGTTTTAAATTACGATTTTTTTCCGAAAATAAGCCAATAACTGTGAGCAGCAATAGGTCACATTTTGCCCAAACCCCCCTCCAGTTTTCAAAATATCCCAAACATTCTAAATTCGACCCTTGACCCATATTTTAGAGCCAAATTCTGGCTCTCTGCACGTATTCGCAGTTTGAAATTACGAATTTTTATACCGAAAATATGCCAATTACTGAAAGCGGCGATGGATCACATTTTGCCCAAACCCTCTCTTTAGTTCTCAAAATATTCCAAACATCCCAAATTCGACGCCTGAGCCCTATTTTGCCGCCAAATTCTGGCGCTCTGCACGTATTAGCAGTTTGAATATACGAATTTTTTTACCGAAAATATGCCAATTACTGAGAGCGGCGATGGGTCACATTTTGCCCAAACCCCCCTGCAGTTTTCAATATATTATAAACATCCCAAATTCGACGCTTGAGCCATAATTTGGAGCCAAATTCTGGCTCTCTGCACGTATTCACAGTTTGAAATTACGATTTTTATACCGAAAATGTGCCAATTTCTTGAATGCAGCGATGGATCACATTTTGCCCTAACCCTCCCTGCTGTTTTCAAAATATCCCAAATTCTACACTTGAGCCATATTTTGGATTCAAATTCTGGCTCTCTGCACGTATTCGCAGTTTGAAATTACGACTTTTTATACAGAAAATAGGGCAATTACTGAAGGTCAGGTCAGGTCAGGTCAGGTTGTGTCAGGTCAGGTTGAATCAGGTCAGGTAGCGTCAGATCAGGTTGCGTCAGGTCAGGTTTTGTCAGGTCAGGTTGCGTCGGGTCAGGTTGCGTCAGGTCAGGTTGCATCAGGTCAGGTTGCGTCAGGTCAGGTAGCATCAGGTCAGGTTGCGTCAGGTAAGGTTGCGTCAGGTCAGGTTGTGCCAGGTCAGGTTGCGTCAGGTCAGGTAGCGTCAGGTCAGGTCTGGTTGCGTCAGGTTAGGTTGCGTCAGGTCAGGTTGCGTCAGGTCAGGTAGGGTCAGGTTAAGTTGCGTCAGGTCAGGTTGCGTCAGGTCAGGTTGCGTCAGGTCAGGTAGCGTCAGGTCAGGTAGCGTCAGGTCAGGTCAGGTAGGGTCAGGTCAGGTAGCGTCAGGTCAGGTTGCGTCAGGTCAGGTAGCGTCAGGTCAGGTCAGGTTGCGTCAGGTTAGGTTGCGTCAAGCCAGGTTGCGTCAGGTCAGGTAGCGTCAGGTCAGGTTGCGTCAGATCAGGTTGAGTCAGGACAGGTAGCGTCAGGTCAGGTTGCATCATGTCAGGTTGCGTCAGGTCAGGTAGTGTCAGGTCAGGTTGTATCAGGTCAGGTTGCGTCAGGTCAGGTTGCGTCAGGTCAGGTTGAGTCAGGTTAGATGTCATTACCTAAACCATGACTGACATATGAAGGTGATAGTATCTGTGTTCCAGTAGCATGTGTGAGAGAATCCTTGTGAACCACATTTATTCCTGATCGTACGAGTCTGTACGTACCAGAAATATCGAAGTTTAACTGTTTTATGATATATAATGAGATAAAGAGAAAGATATGTATAGAGAGAGGACGACATGGAGACAGAGAGTAAGCCACACAAGCACACATATACTCAAACTGAGACAAATATGAAAGTTTTACGTGTTTATTGTTGACTCAAAATCCGGAATTCTAGGTTCGATTACCAGTGGCTGCAGAAATGGCTTGGGCACATTTCCTCTCACCTAATGCATCTGTTCACCTAGCAGTAAATATGAACCCAGTACTTAGTCAGCATGTTGTGGGTTGTATCGTGGGGTAGGGTAGTAATTGGACCTACTAAGCCGTTCACGACATAAAATGTTTGGGCACATTTCCTCTCATTAAATGCATCTGTTCACCTAGCA
This sequence comes from Procambarus clarkii, assembly GCF_040958095.1. Taxonomy (NCBI): domain Eukaryota; kingdom Metazoa; phylum Arthropoda; class Malacostraca; order Decapoda; family Cambaridae; genus Procambarus; species Procambarus clarkii. The sequence continues at coordinate 43,089,580 of NC_091179.1, read as the reverse complement.
GTAAATTGGTAGCCAGGAGTTAAGTCAGCATGTTGTGAACTGGTATCATGGGAGAGCGAGAGAGGCAGAAATACAGAGAAAGAAACAGGCATAACATACAAAGTCAGAAAGAGAACAGAAGAGAGGAAGATCAGAGGAAGATCAGAGAGAGAGACAGCGAGAGAACGGCAACAGCCTGTTTGTATAAATTAGCTGTCCTCACTCCTACTCTGCAGATAAGGAGAAAAAACTCTTACAATGTTGATTGCCCTTTTTTTCTAACTAATAGCTTACCACAATTCCTACAACTTCTCTCACAAAGTGAAAATAGTCCCTTTCAGTACCATAAAAGTTAGTAAATTATTAACCTTCATGAGACAAAAAAACACTTGAGCCTCTCTCTTTAAATTTTACTTCCGTGTATATTAATTTAAATGTCGAAAAATGCCCTCAATATTGTCTAAGTTATCAACGTGTTGGTCTCCTTCTGGGCTTCACACTCCCCCTTCAGCTTCCAGTCAAGACGTCATCCTCCTCCTCCTCCCCAAATAGCCCAAACAAAAACCCATCCACGCCAGGCAAATTTACGTTGGAGCTTTACCCTGTTTATTAACGCCCAAATACAATAATTACAGATATTATTTACTCAAACGTATCAAAGTTAACTGTTGCAGCCAAATATATATTTTGTTCAGCTGGAATATTGGAGCATTAAACCGCCGACGACATGTTACCAAATTACTCAATATAAATATAAGAACCAGCTTTGGAAAACTTGGCGACCCCAGAATGGCCTAGTCGGATGGGAATCTGTTCTCATGAGAACTGACGTGTGTTCGAGTCTGTCAAAACGGTGTAACTACAGGGCACAGATTTGTGTGTGTCCCGTCCTGTAGCTGTGTCCGTCCATCTCGACTGTGAGGTCTCTGGGTAGCTAAAACTTGACCTGACCTGACCTGACCCTGGGATGTGGGGAAGGGTGGAAGTCCGGGGGCCCACGGACCCACACCTGGACCCGAGTTAGATTAGGCAAGGCGAGGTCAGGTCGTGTCGGGTCAGGTCGTGTCTATATAATAAAATAAATAATATGTCTATATCTAATGTCTGTAATCTAATATCTAATATAATGTAATATGTAATGTAATGTAATATGTAATGTAATATGTAATGTAATGTAATATGTAATGTAATATGTAATGTAATGTAATATGTAATGTAATGTAATATGTAATGTAATGTAATATGTAATGTAATGTAATATGTAATGTAATGTAATGTAATGTAATGTAATGTAATGTAATGTAATATGTAATGTAATGTAATGTAATGTAATATGTAATGTAATGTAATGTAATATCTAATGTAATATATATGTAATGTCTATATAATAAAATAAATAATATGTCTATATCTAGTGTCTGTAACCTAATATCTAATGTAATGTAATATCTAATGTAATCTGTATATCTAATGTAATGTAATATCTAATGTAATCTGTATATCTAATGTAATGTAATATCTAATGTAATCTGTATATCTAATGTAATGTAATATCTAATGTAATCTGTATATCTAATGTAATTTAATATATATGTAATGTCTATATAATAAAATAAATAATATGTCTATATCTAATGTCTCTAACCTAATATCTAATGTAATGTAATGCAATGTAATCTAATGTAATCTGTATATCTAATGTAATGTATAAATATAATGTCTATAAAATAAATAAAAAAAAAATTAATTTTTAATTTAATTTAATAAAAATAAAATAAATAAAAATGAATATATAAAAATGAATATATAAAGCGCCGAATGAATCGCCGAATGAATCGTAAATTGTCGGGTAAATCGTCGGGTAAATCGTCGGGTAATTTTTACCCGTTTTTTACCAGTGTAAAAACGGGTAAACCCGACAGGTAAACCCGCCGTGTAAGTCGTCGAATAAATAAAATAAAATAGTCAAAAATCTGTTCTCATGATAACTGACGTGTAAACTGTAAACTAAACACGTCGGGTAAACCGTCATTGTAAACCGTCGGGTAAACCGTCATTGTAAACCGTCGGGTAAACCGTCGGGTAAACCGTCGGGTAAACTGTCAGAGTAAAGCGTCGGGTAAACCGTCGGGTAAACGTCGGATAAAAAGTCGGGTAAACTGTCACGGTAAACCGTCGGGTAAACCGTCGGGTAAACGTCGGATAAAGCGTCGGGTAAAGCGTGAAAGACCCCTGCCAGTGTGTTGCTGGAGACCCCTGCCAGTGTGTTGTTGGAGACCCCTGCCAGTGTGTTGCTGGAGACCTTTGCCAGTGTGTTGCTGGAGACCCCTGCCAGTGTGTTGCTGGAGACCTCTGCCAGTGTGTTGCTGGAGACCCCTGCCAGTGTGTTGTTGGAGACCCCTGCCAGTGTGTTGCTGGAGACCTCTGCCAGTGTGTTGCTGGAGACCCCTGCCAGTGTGTTGCTGGAGACCTCTGCCAGTGTGTTGCTGGAGACCCCTGCCAGTATGTTGCTGGAGACCTCTGCCAGTATGTTCTTGGAGACATCTGCCAGTGTGTTGCTGGAGACCTCTGCCAGTGTGTTGTTGGAAACCTCTGCCAGTGTGTTGCTGGAGACCTCTGCCAGTGTGTTGCTGGAGACCCCTGCCAGTGTGTTGCTGGAGACCTCTGCCAGTGTGTTGCTGGAGACCTCCGCCAGTATGTTGCTCGAGACCCCTGCCAGTGTGTTGCTCGAGACCCCTGCCAGTGTGTTGCTGGAGACCCCTGCCAGTGTGTTGCTGGAGACCCCTGCCAGTGTGTTGCTGGAGACCCCTGCCAGTGTGTTGCTGGAGACCTCTGCCAGTGTGTTGCTGGAGACCTCTGCCAGTGTGTTGCTGGAGACCTCTGCCAGTGTGTTGCTGGAGACCCCTGCCAGTGTGTTGCTGGAGACCTCTGCCAGTGTGTTGCTGGAGACCTCTGCCAGTGTGTTGCTGGAGACCTCTGCCAGTGTGTTGCTGGAGACCTCTGCCAGTGTGTTGCTGGAGACCCCTGCCAGTGTGTTGCTGGAGATCCCTGCCAGTGTGTTGCTGGAGACCTCTGCCAGTGTGTTGCTGGAGACCCCTGCCAGTGTGTTGCTGGAGACCCCATCCAGTGTATTGCTGGAGACCTCTGCCAGTGTGTTGCTGGAGACCCCTGCCAGTGTGTTGCTGGAGACCTCTGCCAGTGTGTTGCTGGAGACCCCTGCCAGTGTGTTGCTGGAGACCTCTGCCAGTGTGTTGCTGGAGACCCCTGCCAGTGTGTTGCTGGAGACCTCTGCCAGTGTGTTCCTGGAGACCTCTGCCAGTGTGTTGCTGGAGACCCCTGCCAGTGTGTTGCTGGAGACCCCTGCCAGTGTGTTGCTGGAGACCCCTGCCAGTGTGTTGCTGGAGACCTCTGCCAGTGTGTTGCTGGAGACCTCTGCCAGTGTGTTGCTGGAGACCTCTGCCAGTGTGTTGCTGGAGACTCCTGCCAGTGTGTTGCTGGAGACCTCTGCCAGTGTTTTGCTGTGTGTGTGAGTGTGTGTACTCACCTAGTTGTACTCACCTATTTGTGCTTGCGGGGGTTGAGCTTTGGCTCTTTGGTCCCGCCTGTCAACGGTCAATCACTGGTGTATAGATTCCTGAGCCTACTGGGCTCTATCATATCTATATTTGAAACTGTGTATGGAGTCAGCCTCCATCACATCACTGCTTAGGCTACCACTAATTCAACCAGTCCACTGAGGTGTTACTGGACACCGAAAACACCAGTTGGTGACCTTGTGGTTAATAGTAAAGCCCTCTTGTTGGGACGGGCCACACAACAGTTAAGTAAACAAGAAGTGTGTTTCCACTCCTTCTCAATCTGAAGGCCGGTTGGGATTGACTGGGATACACTCCTGGCGTGCAGTGGCGCCGAGAGGATTAGAGTGAAGACCCGCAGGGCTACGGTGAGTGACCTTGAGATACCGTTGCTCACCCAGAGTAAGAGCAAGAGTAAGTGTAAACCCAACATTGGCGACCTTGCCAGGATATCGATCGAAATAAAGGTTGCAGTGGTGTTACTTGGCAGTGGTATTAGAGATCAGGTGCAGGGTATCACTCATAGCACAAGATGGAGGATGATAAGGTAGCAAGGTTTATTGACACTCGAGATGAACAAGTGCTGGAGGAGTGCACCAAGGCACAGTTACAGGCAATAGCGGATCATTTTGGAATAAAGCTGAGATCTGCCAGAGTTGGTGAAAGAAGACTAGAGATAATGGCACAGCTCAGGGCACGAGACGAAGCTTTGGGGGAGGAACGGCCCCAAACACCTGCCAGTGTGGGAGAACACCTGAGTATTGGTGGAAGCAGCAGGGGATCCAGCGGCAGCAGGCACAGCATTAAGCTGGAAATAATGAAGTTGCAGCTGGAAGTACAACTGAAGCGTGAAGAGCGAGAAGCGCAGCTGAGGAGAGAAGAAGCACAGCAGCGCAGAGAAGAGCGAGAAGCACAGCAGCGCAAAGAAGAGCGAGAAGCACAGCAGCGCAATGAAGAGCGAGATGCACAGCAGCGCAGGTAAGAGCGAGAAGCAGAAGCGCAGCTGAGGCGTGAGGAGCGAGAAGCACAGCTACGCAGGGAAGAACAAGAGCGAGAAGCACAGCTACGCGGGGAAGAACACGAGCGAGAGGTTAGACTGAGACAACTGGAAATAGAAGCCAACAAGGAGGTGGAGCTGAAGCGAGCTGAACTAGGACTAGGTGCACCTGCTCCGCCGCCACAGGAAGACCGACGAGTGAGGGAACGAGATCTACCGATCTTTGTGCCTAGTGAAGCCGAAAGTTTCTTCGATCACTTTGAAAGGGTTGCAGCTTTGAAGAGGTGGCCGAGGGCGGAGTGGGCGGAATTGGTTCAAGGGAGGCTCACGGGTGAAGCTCGTGAAGCCTACACTATGCTCGACTTCCAAGAATGCACCAACTACGATGCGGTAAAAAGAGCTGTGCTCCATTCCTTCAAGCTCACGCCGGAGTGTTACAGAAAGAGGTTCAGGGAATGTACCCGTTCACCAGGAAAGTCTTATGCGGAGACGGCGAGGGACATGGAGCGAAAGTTCCTTAAGTGGCTGGACTCTGAAGGAGCGAGGTCGGTCGAAGAGGTCAAGGAGCTAATGGTCATGGAAAAGTTTATGTCCGTGCTCTCTCCTGAGATCAGGGTGAGAGTAAAGGAGGCGGACATAAAGGATCTGAGGGCCGCAGCCGACCGAGCCGACATGTTAGAGGAAGCACTACGCCCAAGCCGAGAGGGACAGCACCGATCACCCGTGTACTCCGGAAGCAGTAGGAATTATAGGAGGACGGATGGATGGAGGACAGAAGCGAGTTCTCCCAAGTCCCACCTCTCGAGAGGTGGGACGACAGAGGAACAAAAGGTGCTGTAGAGCCGATAGAGAAGAACCAAGCTGAGAGCTCGGGAGCTGTTGCTGCAACGAAGGAAACGACAAGTGGGGAGAAAGACACAGGGAGTGACGGCCTCTGAAGGCAGTGCTAAGGCGAGTGGTGGCGGATGGTCTCCTCCGAGGGTCCGCTGCTACAACTGCGGAATAATCGGACACGTCGCGCGGGAATGCAGACGCCCTAAGCAACGGGGACACGTTGCTTTAGTGATGTTCGAGGACCAGAGGGCCGAGAGAGTGCGGGATGAACCTGTGCTGAGTGGGAGAAGAAAGTTCACCCATTCGTGTGCCAAGGAACCGTAAGGATGGGGGACGCAGACCCCATCCCAGTGAAAATATTAAGAGACACTGGGGCTGATTTTACCCTGGTGAGTGAAACCCTGTTCCCTGAGGGTTACGAGAATACCAGTGTGGGGGTGGCAAGTGTGACCACTGTGGGAGGCCCAGTGAGGATGCCCCTACACCAGGTAACGTTGAATTCCGATTATGGCTGCCAGACCCTAGTGGTA